>NW_017304461.1:653128-658417 GCF_001594115.1 Trachymyrmex septentrionalis | reverse complement strand
ATATATATATATATATATATTGTAATATATTCTTAGTTTTTACTAAGATACTATTCTAACGCGCATGTTTAGCATAGAATGTGTAATATATATATCGTTTTGTGAAAGTAGAAGTATGTTGTTTCGTTTGTTTCGTTGAAAATTCGTTTTAATAAAAGCTTCACTAATAATTATAAGTTGAGCTTTACTAACATCGCTTATAATTATAAGCTGAACGACAATGATAGCTACAATTATAACATCGAGCTTATAATTATAGCATATTCATGAAGCTTTTGCGTAAGAAGAATAAGAGAAAATGTATTTTTATGGTACAGTTAAGTTCCATTTAAACATATTATGTAATATATAAACATAATATATTTTATACATTGCATTATATCGTATGTCATATTGTCGTATTATCATGTTTATCATTCTACAGATTTTCTCTGATGTTATATTTTATATTAATATACTTTAATTTATATGTTTTCCGCGCATGAAACTACACTTCGAACATGTGATTTGAGAAAACGACATTTAGGGACTTTTCGAATACCGGACGCCTGTTTATAACATTTATAAACGAAAATACAAGTCGTGTATTCGAATAATAGAAAAATCCCTCATCTCTGTGCCGGAATTTACACCATTCCCAAATCATCGACTTTTAATAATCATTTTGAAGCAATTTTATATCATTTTAATGCCACCATGATTTTTTGTTCTGCTTGAGAGGTCCCGCGAACGCGGGACGGAATTTAAATTTTCCGCGACGTCGTGATCGCAACGCGTCACGTGATACGATTTCAAGCGAATTACGTTGGCGATTAGTTTTTTCGTACTTGCGACGAGTCGCGGTTGACAGGTGCTTTTGTTTCGCGTTAAAGGCGAACCAAATGCCCTAAGTTTACTTGCTATTTGCGCGAGGTAATGTCATTGTGATCATTATCGTATCTTATCATTCGCGCGTTCATTTCGCTTCACGCACTCACCCGAGAGAGCGAGCCGAGTTCGTGGTCGCGTATGAAGAGGTTAGCGCTCGTGGACGCGACGGCGCCAAGTTCGACAGATAATCGCAAGAATCTCGGGTGGCAAACTTGTTCGAGAACGCAATGAATCTTCTTGGAGAATAATAGAAGACGAAACAAAGTCGACGAAGGCAACGAAGCGGCTTCCGCAGTCCATCGAAATTGCTGATTCACGACGTTAGCGGGATAGCGATAAATCGAATTTGGTATGTTTTGCAACGTATTAGAATTCAAATTGGCGGTAAACTTAAGATGTAGCAGTAAAATTTTTAATTATAAAAATTAAAATTAATTTCATATTTTTGACATTTAATTATTAAATATCTTTTATATCATGTATATGTGTAATTTTATAATTGAATATGATACATACGAGTATATAATTATTTAATAAATTAAAAAACGCACATATCTAAATTAAATGAAATATTTAATGATTAAATATGGAATACATTTAAATGTATAACAAATGAAAAATATATAAACATATAAAAATTAAATACATGTAATATGAAAATAACAATTACAAGAGCGGGCGATTACAAAAGAGGGAAGAGAAAGAGGGAGGAAAATGTGAGATTTCGTGGTAAAATTAACAAATCGTTATATTGGCTTTTGATTCACCCGTTTATTCACGCAAAACAAGAATAGACTTGGATATCCGTGTCGTTAATCGTACTCATTGTACACATCTGTTCATATACATACAATATCGTACGTCATACGCATCCACGAAATATACGCATATACGAAATGCGGTGTATACACATTACATATTATATGTATAATATAATTTTACTTTAATTGGATAGGATACAATTCCTCAGCCCTTTCTCATCTTTGTTCTCAAATTTAGCCGCGTATAACGTGTATATCTGAGTATGCGTAGTATATATACTAGTATTTTTTTCCTCTTCGTATCTCCGGACGCGTATTACACCCGTTCTCTGTATTTCTGCGTGTATTTGTACGTACGCGTATTCGTGTGCCGCGCAGATAAAAATATCTCACGCGTGTGTCGTTACCGTCGTTTGCAAATGTGAACAAAAACTATGCAGCGAAAGTCGACGGTGTCTCGTAAAAGTGTGTACACACATCGTCTGCTCATATATCGAGTTCATTCATGTCGGAAGGGAAAAGAGCTAAAAAAAAAAAAAGGAAAAGTAAAAAAGAAAAGTAAAAAAGGAAGAATGAGAAGAACGGAAAAACGTATCCGCAGTCGTGCACGCACGCACGCACGCACGCACGCACGCACGCACAGGTGTTTTTTCCGCGCGCATCGACGAAAGATGAAATTGCAGATCGCAGTTTGCAACTCGCGTCGACAGGTGAGAAACTGTAATTCGTTTCCCGTTTCGCGAGATGTATGTCTCTTACAGAAATTTACTGGAAGGTAGTGATTAATTACTTAATTCGAAGTAATTAATTGAATTTATTTGAAGCACTGTAGTTTCGTGTGAAAAATATAAATGTGGATTTAACATGATGTCCATATAATTCTTACCGTGTTAATATTAATATGGTGTGAATTTAAAACTTCTGGTGTTTATATCAACACCATCATAGTATGTATTAAAAACCTGTAGTGTTAAATCTACTCCACATTGGTGTTCGTATCAACAGTATCATAATTTGTGGATTTAAAACTCATTGTTACATATTGATGTTTATATCAGCACTAACAGGATGACAATTATATAGATACGCATAGAATTAAATCCACACTCATATTTTTTAGTGTTTAATACTCAAAATAAGTATCGACAGTCATAGAGGCATCCTGGAAATGTCCTTAAGACATAGGAACATCTTCTGGATGTCTTTAGAACGTTCCTTGAATTAATCATTATCTTTCAACATTAAATTATATTTCTGTAAGGGATATTCCATCCTCCCGGAGATTCTTTATTTTACAGCGATTCTGAACTAATATTCATCTATACGAATACATTTGTCGAGACGCGATAAGATATTTTCAAATGAAATTGAAAAAAAATATTTCTGCGAGAAATATGTGAAAGGGCAAGTTATTTTACTGCGCGAAGTGCGCTCAATTTTACATGAAAACCGTGAAAACGTTAAAGGACTCCACCTGTCGATGCTGCTGCACATAATTGCGCTGCGCGTTGTTCGGACGATGCTTTTACATTGCATAAATAAAAACGCTGATTTTCTGATGCGCCAAAAAACGCGCATGCTCGAGATTCAGGCCGGCCTCAGGGGAAACACTTCGGGAGTGCGTGAATCAAACTTGCAAATTTTATATCTTAAACAAATAATATAAAAACCACAACAAAATCGGACAGCAAAAAAAATAATACAAAATAGATGCAAGACTATCTAGACACATATTGATTGTAATGTAAACATGTGCCTCTCGATCTTCCTCTTTTAACATAAAAACTTTTAACATAAAAAATTACGAATTTGTCGACGCAGCCTTTTTCTTCGCGATGTGCAAGAAATGAATGCAAAATAGACGCAAATATAAAATAAGTGAAATATATGACGGAGCAATTATACAAATTTGAGCCTCGCCTCGAAGTGTCCGAGTTCTCGAAGACCGTACCTGACGATCGCAGTGACGGAATGATTTCAATACTGATTTTGGAATGGTTCGTAATTCTCTCAGAATGGAAACAAGATGTTGCAAGGCAAGGCGGGATTTTCGTGAAGCGCGTCCTCCGGAAGTTTCGAAATCGGGAGAAAATCAGAAGATTCGAAATTTCAGACTTTTAAACTTTGAAAGCCAATTTCACCAATCGGAAGTTGAATAAAGTTGATATTAATTTTCGTTTAATCGCAATCTTTCCCATTCTCTAGAAATAGAAAATTAGAATATTGTAAACTCCATTTATTCTCTATTCAATTTGACGTTTGTTTTGCATGCAAGTTGTTAGATTGAAATCGAAACTTGTCGACAGAAATTTAAATTAATTTAACATATCTACCAGCTCTCTGAGTTATTCAGTTAGTCTCCAAAATTTTTCCTATTCATTGGCATCTCGCGAGATCGACTCATTGTGTGCCATTCTTTTCTATTTGTCTTGGCTTCTTCGATGATGAATTGTCCCAGGTCAGACTGACTTTCTCCCGGGATTGTTTTGCATATTGTAACTTGGGCAATCAGCTAATTTTGAACGTTTGAGGACGCGCGTCCTACCCCGTTATGCCCGGAGACATCGCTTCCTCGGCTAGGTACGCGCGCTAATACTCTTGCTCTGTTACGTGTCGCTTATATATAACTTAAAAAAACGTGAAAAAATAAATAAATACTACGCGTTTCGTGCGCGACTCCCGTCTGCCGGACGGGCGCGGAAGAAGACGCTCTCCGTTGCTCGCGACGTCGCTCGCAAATAAAGTACAGAATACCTCTTCATCTATCTGCCTCTTTGACGAAGCTTTTGAGAATGGCTGCGTTCAGCAGAAGATCTTGTCTTTAACTTCTCTTACTGGATCTAAGTATATTAATCAATCATATTGAAGAATTTTATAATAGTTTTATACATTTTCGAAGCTGCTTTATTCTACAAAATATTGATGTGGAGTATTGATACAATTGTTACTGTTGATATTAATATTAACATCAACAGAATTTAATACCATGAATTTTAAATCCACATCATGATGGTATCATCATGTTGATATAAACACCAGAGGTTTAAAATTCACATCATGTTGATATTAATATACATTAATACCAATAATATTTTATCTATTGACACGAATTAATATTTTTAGAAAAAGGATGTTTCTCTCCTGAACGCAGCCATTGTCACATATACATTCGACTCGCGCATAATTGAATACCGTTGGACATTAATCAGCATCTCTTCCACCGTGACGCCCGGTGCGTTTACCTCGGCGAAAACGTCGTCATATAAATTGCAATAATAACAACAATAATTCTACTATGCCATAATAATATTATTAATAATAATATTAATAATGCGGTCGCCGTTTGAGCGACCGATGGACCTTTGATCTACTCTTCTTAATTGTCTGTTTTAAAATACTTGGCAGAATAAAAAAAAATCTTTTCTTTCAAATATTCGCCAAATTCCCGCATTTGTTTTTCATTGTTTTTTCCGTGTGCCTGAAAACGTTAAAATATGTATTATATCTGTATTACGCGATGTATTCTAACTACCGACACTTTCTTCGTCCGTCGCGCGTACGTTTTTTTATAAACGACTAAAGGCTCAGTAACTAAACAACAAACGGATGAAGAATGGCGACAATAATAAAAATATAATCCTGACGTAAAAATAATCGA
>NW_017304461.1:651184-653028 GCF_001594115.1 Trachymyrmex septentrionalis | reverse complement strand
TTACTATAATAATATAATAATAATAATAATAATAATAATAATAATAATAATATAGATTACCGTTATTACTACATAGTGATGAATGATGGCGATTAATAATTAATTAATGATTAATCGAATAAAAAAAAAAACGAGTGGCGTGGTGCGCGAGAGCGCAGATATTTTATCGACTAGAATTCGTATAGATTTGCTGTGTGAGTGTGTGTGTTTACTTGTATGGCTCAATCGTATCATTTCGCTCCCCGTGGGGCTCGTTATTTAGTATATTATTGTGTAACTTCGTTCTTCGTCGTGTCAAGCAACAACGCGACTCACCGCGAAGAGGATCGCCGTCTCTCTTCCCGGTTTCCCTGCGAATTCTCTCAATCGTACTCTCGTCGCACCGCGAGTACTCGCTGATGTTAGAACAGAACGACGTTCGCGATATCCCTCGCTATATTACCGAGGACACCGAAACCACGTCTCGAGTTGGCAGATGAATCGCATTGATCGCATATTCCGGGTGTGGCCGTGGAGTTCTTCCTGAACTTCGTAGACGTCGTAAGTACTATCGTACCGTTCTCCAGATCGCTTATCTCATCTCCAGGTGAAACTATCCGGACTCTGACAAAGATCTTAATGATTTCTTCGGAATCCGGAGATCGATAGGAGCGCGATTCGCTCGGCGTGTTCACTGTTCTCCAACGCGACGTCTGACTCATCCCTCTTCAGATGAAGAACGGTATCGAATTAAATCTCGTAAGACTCGAGACTCCTCGAAATTCGCGGAACAACGACGATCATCGCGCCGAAGTCCACCTCTTCGTTCTTCTTGTAGTCCTTTTTCCAGACCGCGTTCTACTTCATCGATCTACTTCTTGGTCTTTGCATGTGTATGTTTGTATGTGTATGCGTGTACTTGTATGCATGCATAGGTGTGTGAGGATGTGTGTGCCGAGTGATGTGTCTCCTTCGTGGTGCGGCGCGTCGTTGCTCCGACCATGTCCCGTTTACTTCTTGCGACCTAGGTACTCGACCATCTCCTGCAACCTTTCCTTCTCGTCCTCAAGCAGCAGCGCTTGGATGCAGCTCGTGAAGTATTGTGTGCTGAAGCAGTCTTGCCTGTGGTTCGGACAAAGATCGAGAACAGAAAAATCGATTAGTTCATTGGTGAATACCGATTAATCACTAAAACTCGGACGTGATGCGTTCACTGGATCTGTTCGCAATTGAATTGGCAAATAGAATTGGCAAATAGTTGAAAAACTTTCGTTATAGCACAATTTTACATTAGTTTTGAAATTTAGAAAGTTACATAAAATTTTTAGGAAAATGATAGGAATGTTACAAATTCTGATATTCGCAAGTAGAACAGAAAGCTTGAGAATTTTATATGCATCGATATTTCATATTGATAGGCATATTTAGCGAACAAATCTGTGATAATTAGTAATTGTTAGTGCGTAGGGAGACATTGGGACACGTGTGGGAAGGCATTGATTGTGTTTCGCACTCTACATCGAGAATTAATGTATCACGAGTAGAGCGCGAATTGTTTCGTATTATAAAAAATCACAAAAATATTCAAAAATGTCAGACAGCGCAAAATCGCAGATATCGCCACCTAGAAAAAAGTATTTCTAGTCAATCTGCTTAATCATTGTCCTGAAAAAACATCGAAGAGGCGTAAAAAATCAAAATGTAAAATATTCGTTCGCAGACTCGCAAAAACAGTAGAAAAATCGTTGTCTCCAAAAAAGTCAAAAGGTACGTCAAAGTGCACAATCAGACAAAAACATTGTAGTGGCAACTATGAAGGTGTGACAATTACACAAATTTTATATGTAGAATTAATGTGTGTGTGT
>NW_017304461.1:646689-651169 GCF_001594115.1 Trachymyrmex septentrionalis | reverse complement strand
TAGAGTTGAATAAATTATAGTTACAATTAATTATAAAATAATTTGTTCAACTATATGTACGTTAATTTTATATAAAATTTGTATAGACATTACTTTTATAGTTATTATCACTTTATATTTTCTCTGAATATAGATAATGTGAAGTCAGAATGTACGAGATGATGCTGTATATTACATTCGCCAGCGATGCTGCATTTTGTCAAATTAAATTTTAAACATAATTAACAGAATAAATATATTAATTATTCATATTTCTATTAATTGTGTTCATATTAATTTGTATTAATTGTTCCAAATTTATTTTATTACTCGCCAACATTTTGACGAAGAAGATGCTAAGATTCTTTATAATTTCTATTACGATAAATTCCAGCACTTCATGTTTATCTGTTGCAGCATTGCTCGCTAATATAAGGTTTTTTCTTTTTCTCTTCTTTCTCTCTTGCGTAGAATTACCTAATATCTCATACTCATTATCTCGGTGCGAAGATACTATAATACGCGTGGATATTCGTCCAGGGGATGATGTCAAAATGCAACGAAAATATAACTGAAAGTAATGGTAACGGAAGTATAACAAATATATATTCAAAAAGAGGGATAAGTAGAGACTCGATCAATATCTATTTCTGTTCACAACTTAATCTCTCCTATACAAACTTACAAATTATTAACTTTTACTTTAATGTTACAAAAGTATTATTCTATCTTTCTTGACACTCCACGAGCAAGAACGATACTTGGGTCGACTTGTGTCACGAAATGGAATGCAGCCACATTCGATAATGCTATTTAACTCTCGGCGAATAATTCATTTTACTCGTTACTAGATATTATCGTTTGTTATCAGTTTCTGAAATATTTGTACGTGATTTTCGATCCAAACACCACTGCGATTGATGAAGCACAACTCGATCACTTAATGCCATTCACGATTTTTTTATATACTCGTCATTACTTACGGCAAACTTAGCATTACAAATATTACAAGATGTTTACGTACAATCGTTATATATATGCAAAGATTGCGTGAACAAATCGGAGCATTAATGTTTCCGACGAGTGGACGTATATCGAGTCGAGAGCAGACGAGGAAGGATAGTGGAAGTGCAAGCGGACACAGTTAGTTCTTTATATTTGCGAAAAGCGGAAAGAACATAAAAAGGGGATACATAAAGGGAGAAATCATAAACTAAAAAGAAAAGGCTACCTAAACCCCGGGATCAGCTCCGTGGAGTTGCTTGATCCACATTTGGATCTTTCCGACCTCGTCCGTTAGCAGCAGGACGTCTAAGCATCCTTTGAAGTAGTCCGTGGTGAAACATTCCTTCCTGCAGAGAGTTAAAAATATAATAATTACATAATGAATTACGTCACAATTAACATAAGTTGCATTCGTAGGCAGCAGCTCGTAGCTCGAAAATCCTGAAAAATGTCTCACGAATGATCGTAAAACATATCGTTCTCATCCTAGTAAACGAGAATAAATTGAAATGAATAAAAACGAATTCACTTCCGAATTCCTGCTTGTGGTTTTTCAAATTCATTCGGATCCATGAATACATCTGAATTCAACGTAATGAATAGCTCCTCTTTCATCTTATTTCATTTCAATAAAAACATAAAATAATACAGACATGAATATATTCATATTCAATATGATGAATAAATAGCTTATTTCGCATTTTACTTCATTTCAATCAAAACATAATATATCTATAAATACGAATATGAATCATTCAAATTCAACATGAATAGCATCCATTTCTATCCATTTGAGTCTAAAAATATTTAGGTTTTAAATAAGTTAACCATAAATACATTCCAATTCAAAATATATAAATCCTGAATTTGTATCCATAGTATAATATTGAGTACAACATTAAATAGGAATATTCTCTCCTATTTCAATCGAAATGAATATGTTATATTTATAAAGAAGGAATTATAAATATTATTGTAAAATCCAAAAAATATTTACAAGAAATTTATTTTCAAGTCGTTTTATTTTCTATTCATTTCATAAACAGAAATGAATTTATACCCACAGATATTAATTTATTTCAATTCATTTCAATATAATTCCCGCTCTAAACCGCGAAACTCGAATAAATTAAAAAATAAATTGCAATACAACTTAAAAGATTAAACTTCCAAAAAAAAAAAAAATTTTTTTAACTCCACTTAAAAATACATGCGAAAATAATAATTTTCACTTAGTGAAAAGATTTGATTATTCCGCCAATATTCTTTAAATTGCGGTTCACCTCAATGCATCTGCTTTTTCTCGTCATTTCACATCTTAACAAGGTTGAAATTTTTCCTAAATTTAGCTACATGCCGTTACATACTATTCGAGTAGTAGCTAGCCCGTCAATCCGTCTCTTTTTCACGTTGATCCCGCTCGCTCGTCACACAATAGCTCTTTTGAGACGGCCGTTAAGCGGCTTAACGCGGCGCGGCACAAACGGCAGGTAGCAGCGGATGTGCGTTGGTATTCGCTCGCACGAGCTATAAATAGAAGAGAAATCTCATTCCATTTCGATACGCGTGCCGACGTATGGTGAACGCGCTCCTCTGTGTACGTACGTTTGCATATATATCTCTGTGTGTATCAGTACCGAGAGCAGAGCACGTGTGCATTGTAGGTGTGTGTATGTGTGGTGCGCGTGCGTGTGTGTGTGTGTATATGTACAAAAGTATGTATCCGTACGTCCACCTTGGCCGTTGTTCCCCGCCGACATTTTTCAAGGTAGAAATCACACGGCGGAAGTCGTTCGCGAAATTGTTTCACCATCAGAACTCGGTAGAATCTTCTCTGGCTAATTTTTCTTTGCTATTCGCGATAATATTTTCAAAAATCCGTCTCGCCCGCGAGATGAATCTCGTATATTATGCACAAGAATTTACTCTAGAATTACACTCAATTTTTCTCGATCAAATATAAAATATGCATTTACTAATTTGACTTCTCCGAGATTGTGGAGTTTATGATGAAAAAACGAGCACGCGTTTGCAGCCCTCAAATCGGTCTTACGAATTGCAAATAGCGTAACATGAAAATTATTATTTAGATCTCGAGGAATAAACTGCTAATTAAATATTGGAATATATTTTTATGTCATATACTTAATTGTATATCTTAAATAATATAATATTAAATGATAAAAAATAAAAAATAATAGCAGAAATAAATATAAAAAACTTTTTGGAGTATATCCATGTGAATATTTTTTAAATAAAATCAAAATACAAAATTGGAATATCTTAACGGTTTATTTCTCACGAATTGAGGTTTCAAATTGAAGTTGGCATCCAGCTATTTATCCGTCTAAATTATTCCAAAAGCCAAGAATTTTAATTTTGCAAATTTCCTGACAATTCCTTGCTTTCCAGTTTTGTAGCAACCCCGTGATAGATCATAAAATTCTTTAAATTCCTTTTTATATATCAAGATTACCGCGTTTCTAACAATCGCGTCATCGCGAACGATTGCGAATATCTCATCTTTCATCGGCTTTACGCTCTAAATCGCCATGGAGCAACAGCAGCAACACACGGTCCTCGACTGTCGGTCGCGAAAGTATCTAGTCATTGTGGATAATTAAACGTACTTGCAAAGCATATGCAATTGCGGTTCCCGGAAGAGGTTGTAGCAGTCTTCGCAGATGCGGTCCAGACGGGCGAAGATGCTCTTGTCGTACACGCCCTTGCACTGGATGTCGAAGAACGACCTTTTGCCCAGAGGATGGCCGCTAAGGCTGGCGGCGTCCGCGCCCAGACCGATGCAGGACGAGATCAACAATAACGTCAGCGACCACGTGAGGACGGACATCAGTAACGGACAGGACGACCTCGCGGACGAAATTCTCGACGACGACGACGACGACGACGACGACGACGTCGACGTGAGTAGCGTCGAACACGAGGAATGATACGCGGCCGATGGATACATCGCGAATTCGTCGTTAGATGATTGGGTGTTCTGCTGCCGATGCATCATCTGAAAACAAGAGGTACAGTTATTAAACTGCAGTCTTTTTTTCTAATTTCGACTTAAAAATAAGCCACATGCTACATTCTCGAAGATTCTTTGATTATAGATTCGTCAAATCGAAAAATCGAAAAATGTTGTCTTTGTTATCTCTGTTTAAAGTATTTTATGCCTTTTATATGTTTACAATTTTATGTGTCTGTAAGATACAGAAAGTAGTTTCCATATTAATTACAACTTACTTATTAGCGCCAGCTGTCAAGAATTCCTTATTTATAGACACCGTATTATTTATTCCTACACCTGTGTCCAGATTATTTACATGATTGATAGATAATGGAAAAAATATGCGTTCCATTCGTTTGAAGCGACATAAAATTTTTTTACACTCATACAACTCATCATTATTTAAAGATTTATATTTATCATACAGAATCAGATATACTTAATATATTCTTAACATTTAAATTTGTGTATATAGATTTT
>NW_017304461.1:638400-646589 GCF_001594115.1 Trachymyrmex septentrionalis | reverse complement strand
TATATATAATTAATTAAAATTAAAATTAATTTTAACGCGAGTAATTAAAAATTAATTCATATTTTTACTGATAACAGACTAAATTGAAGGATATGATTAGCGACGAAATTAAATTGACACGACGATAACATAGCAACGAAAGCATGAGAAACATTCACATATGTTATTAGGAATGTATCCTAAATACTCTTCGGTTGGAATTGTTTGTTCTATTTTCGACATATACCAGGAATGTGTTTATAGTCTCGTCTTATTATTTTCGGCTTTTTCTAATAATAGATATTTTCGTAACCAAATTAGACGAATTGAAACTAAAAATAGATATCTTAAAGCTGAAGTAAAGCTGGCTCTTTCAGCTTTCGCCTTCCTTTAAGAATGAATGATTCTAAAAAAAAACCCCCCTGGCGTTCATGGGATCGTAGATAATAAATCATAAAGTTTATCACATATGGAGCTTCTTCAAAAAAGTTTTTCCAAAGAATCATCTTTTCACTCGTTGCGAAATTCTTTTATATTCCTTTCCTATCTTTCAATCATACTGCTTTCTGTCAGATTAAAGCAATCGTGCAGCTCGAAGGTATCTTTCGGAATGAGATGTTTAAAAACATGATCTCCGAGAGAAACCGGGGATTTGACCTCGCGATTCGACGTCGTTGTGGCATGACTGTTCATCGAGAGCACTCGTATATGTAACGACGGACATTCGCATGTTCGGGTATACCAATATACCTCATCATCTTCTCGCTCTCCTCCTCCTTCTCCTTCGATTGACCGGCCGGCCGGCCGGCTTGCACACACATAGGTTGAGATGTAAAGCAACTCTTAACCAGTCCTGCAGCAGTCGCTGTGAATGGACCACACGCAGGTAGGCTCTACCTGTAAACGTCCTCAACCGACAACTTCATTAACCGAGGCCCCAGCGCACGATCACCACGAGGAGGCCCTCCTTTCTCACTCTCTTTCTTTTCGCCTCCTCCCCCTACCCACTCCCTGTGTCTCTCTTTTTCCCTCTTACGTCTGTATCGTCTATACCATCCGTGGTTCGTTCCACCTCTCTTCTTCCTCATCCCACTCGCCACCTGCACACGAGAGCGAGCGTTTCGCCCGGTTTCTTCTTTTTTCGGAACATAATCACCGCTCCCGGGTGGGATCTTATTTTTAGCCGGCAGGACGATTCTCGGAACTTCTCCGGCAACCGCTCTCTTCTATATATCGGCGCCTCCACCTGGTAATTGGCCGTAGGCCGATAATTTGCCCCCAAAGTCGCCCGCATCCTGAGATCGTTAAGACTCTCCTCTCACTCTCTTCCGTTTTCTGCCCCTCCTCTCTTTTTAAACCTCCCCCCTTCCCCCCCTCTCTCTCTCTCTCTGTCTTTCTCTGCTCTCGTGTAGATTTCCTAAGGTAACCGCTTGTCTCTGCAGGAAAGAATGGACATGTTCCGAGATCTGTCTCATTTCTCTTCGGGGATTGACTTTCTCGGAACGTATCCGGTGTGAACTTGCCATTCAGAGCGGCATTGTATCAAAGAGCCAGAATCTTTCCATCTTTAGAGCCTCCTCGTTTGCTACTTAATTGATTTGGGCTTGAATCCATCATTAATCTTTGCAACTATCGCGTAATCGCGATGGCTTAACTAGAATTTCCAGGCTTTCCTGGATAAGGTGAAAGTAAATACATGTTACGAGTACATGTAAGCAGTATTTCTGTTTAATTAATTTAATTGCATTCCGTATGAGTATCTCGTGTCTTGAAATATTAATATAATCTCGAATTTCTTAGGGGCGTATGAAAGGAAATAAATATTTCGCAGGTTACGTATTTCAAGATAAATCTTAACAGTAAATAAGTTTCATACAGCTCGTAATTTGCAAATCAATATGCAGAAATAAAGCTAAGAACGGGCAAAGTACAAGATAAGATCGTTAGGTGTCAAGCAATTTATTAATATGCTCATAACGAAAAATTTCAATTCTATATATAAATACAAAAAACATTGTATCTAATTTTTGACACTGAGAGAAATGTATCGTGTTCTTTTACCTTACTAATAAAGAAAATTTTACCAATGAAAATATTAACAGTACTGAATGTAGTGATAGTATTCTTATCTTCTAATCGTCTAATTACTCTTGACACCTTACAACATTTCTGAATTTTGCTCATTCTTAATTTTATTTTTACACATTGCTTTGAATCTTAACAAATTGGAATGTTTTTCGTATTTATACAGAATTCGAGTCTCGTTACGAAACAAGTATTCATTATAAATCGAAAATAATCTACGTATCTATTAAACGTTGAGTTATATAATAGATACGTAAATTATCAATTGAACGACGCAATTAAAAATATCCTGGGCAATAAATTTACTCAAGATATTTAAACGAGATGTTTAATCTGTAAACGTGTACTTTCTAAAATCGCGGATTTTTCTTCTTTAATTAATACAGAAAGAAGGAATTTATAAACATTCGTCGCAATCCTCTAAATAAATCTCTTCGGTTATCCTTATCGCAGTTCTCTCATTTCGTCTTGGGGGACCCGATCGGGGGATAACGCGTGTGAGAAAAATCTGGAGGGACTGATGGGGCGCGTAAAGACGTCATAAATTAGGCCCAGTTGCACCGGTACATTTTAAGGTATGGGGGATTTAACTTTCCGCTTGGCCCCGATTTCGGTAATGGCAGGCGTCCTCCGTCCGGATTTAAGTCCGTGGGGCCTCTCTTATCTTAAATTTCCCGGTTGCATTGACAACCGGACCACACAGGGACATAAAGTGCATCGATATATGCGCCGCGGAACCGTCGCTCTCGCCTCTGACACCGCTGGACCGCGAGATGGTAAATGAGCCGGCTTTAAAAAAAACGGTACAGCATGCGCACTGGGGTCCAGTTGGGTCGATCTCACGAAGCGAAACACATTCGACTTACTTACAGGCAGATTACATTATACAATATTTAGCACCGACGGACGGCGCAAGAACCGGCTATTCCGTAAAAATCCCAACGTGTAAATAATGGCGCTTTTTAACTAACCGATGTGGAGCGACTTACGAAGGTATCGCCGTACAATAACGCGCTATTCATCGTAATTTACAAGGCAGAATTGATTAATGGCTAATAAAATAATAAAATAAGACGGAATCTCTTAACTGATATGCGCGTTAAGAAAGCAACGTTTTTCAGGCGTGACCAGAATTTTCCCAGAGGAACTCAGGAAAAATCCGAGAATTCTCAGAATTTTGATTATCTCAAGACCAAAATTATAATAGATTTAGACAGAAAATTCCGATTTGTCCATTTTTTACTAGAATTCTGATTAATGCAAACAGACTCTCTTTTTTTCTGCGCTAGATATTTTTTACAAGATTTCAGTAAAACTATCCCAATTACTTAACGATGTATTTACAGTTTCTGTGAATAATGAAGTTCTTGAATTAATTGACTTTTTTGAAGAGCATTTTTTTTATCTTTTCGAAAAATCGAGATGATCGCAGTGTCAATGTGATTGCGTAAGGCATAAAAATGTTCCGCAAAAAGCTCGCGATATCAATGCGTCGCGTCGATATAGCAATGTTTCGATTATGTCTCTCGCGAAAAATCGTCGATATATTTAGACTGAACGGCCTGTGGGCGTAACACAGAGATCGGGTCAATGCAAGTTATACGTATTCCGCTTTCCGTATAGAGATAATCCAAATGAGAACTAATGTTCTAACGAAGTTATGTCGCAATATCGCATGATGACACAGAACGAAATCAAAATGTCAAAATGATGAAATGGAAATCACATTCCTCTTATTTACAACCTGAAGTAGCAGTGAAAGTTAAATTCTGATACGATTTTAATCAATATCATCAATAGCCTTATCAATAATCCTTTTCACAATTTTCTGTTTTGTCTAAGATAGATTTCATGATTAGGCTAGAATTATTCTAAGTCGTCAATTGTCTTATATCTTTGTAATATATTGAAGTTAATAATAAAAATAAATCATAATCTTTACTTAATAAAATTAACATTCTCGAATATTCAATTGTATTAATTTTTTGATAGGGCTACTTATTTGATGACAAAGTAAAATATTATCTTACATCTTTTTAGTAAATATGTTTAAACTGACAATAAAAATAAAATTTGAAAATTTAAAATACACACAAAATCGTCAGTTTTATAAGAAATAATCTAATTAAATCTAAGGAACGGAATTGTATTCTCAATATTGCAAAAATCGATATTCTAGACAAATCCATCTCTTTCATGGATGTCATTTCAGATTTAATTATGATGTAACCGTAACAATGTATGCACCTTATACGCTGCATATAAAGGGAGATGAAATACGTAGAGGGTGGCATGACGAAGCGAACAGACACGGAAAGAGGAAAAGAAAGAAGAAGCACGAAAGCGTGCCGAGGGGTACGTGAGGGGAAGAAAAAGTCAATGGAGACTCGCTTCATAGGTAAGGTCTTTCCTCGGTTCAATCATGCACAGATGTGCAATCTGCGAAGCTCCTTTTGCAAAAAGCCGTACACTTTGCCCCGCAGCGGCTCGTTTGCGCATGGTATACAGGGTGTCCAACAGCAACGATCGTGCTATCCTCGAAACGTAGGGCGGGTACTTGGGAGTTGATAAGAGATTTGCCTATCAACTCCCTAAATCGGGATTATTCTGTCTGAAGCTGCGTTCCGTTTCCATAATGCATCATTTATCCTTATTAATCAAGGATACGTTAAACAAGGATAAATGATGCATTATGCACATCATGCGTGAAACGGAATGTACCCTGAATATATAGTATAAAAAATCTAATCTGCAACGTATATATTTTTGAAAATAATTCTCCATTGTTTTTTTATTATACTGCAGCGTCCAATTGGCAGCACGCGTTAAATTGTAACATAAAAGACTCAATCCAATGTCCAAAATTGAGACATAAGATATTTTGAAGATGTCTAAAGCGACGTCTAGACAATAATTGATGGTATCCAATTATTGATTATTTGAAGGCTATATCGAGTCTCTAGACTGTTGTAATGAACATTGAGCCATTCATATCGAAATAGTATATCAAATGTGGTCAATAAAAATAAGAAAGAAGACGGCTAATCTCCCTTTTTTTTTCTAAGATATTGCGATTGATTGAATAGAAAGAGATGAAGGCCATCTCGCGTCCTATTTCTCTCATTTCTGTCGACCAATTTTACACACGGATGACGCAGTCCATGTTTTAGTTGTGAATTGTTTAAAGGGGACATCAAATAATATTGTACAAAATAATCATACAATAACATTGAGCGTCTAGAGGTCGCTTAAAAGACATCGAAAACATCTGTGCGAGAGACACCAAAAGACGTCTCACTTGCGTCTTGATTTTAGATTTCGTAGCTTATTTTCGGACCTCCTAATTTGCGATATAGATTCCCAAGAATGGCATATTCTTTGTCCGGTTAATCTCGCGTTAGGGAATCGGGTGATAGGAATACGAAAGGATTCCCGAGGGTGCAGGAGACGGGTCTCTTTTGTACCACGTCGGTCCCACACAAAAGTCCAGAACCATCGCGCCCAATCTAATCTCAATCCTCCGATCGCTCTGACTATAGTGTCAACGACCTGCGTATCCGCGAAGCCCGCTCGTCGTCACGATGACATTAACAGGATCGGCCTCAGGTAGACGTATACGCGTGTATCATGCGGGGCCCGTCATTACCTCGGCAGGAACATAAAAGCGAGATAAACAGCGTACGCCGAAAGAGCGGCGACTTTAAAAAGTCACTATACACGCCGGTAGGGCCTTCCGCAAAAAAGTACCGCGGTAAGGAGGATAAGAAGAAGAAGCGGCGAAACGCGTGCAATTACCGAAACGCGTCCCTGGTTTCCCTCGGGGAGAAGACGAAGAGCAGCATCCGCGTGTCCTGCACGCTCTTGTCGTGGAGCAACGGCGAGAAACGAACGGGGATCGGTAAGGGCGGGAGGGGTCCGATTGGACCCCGGAGGAAGGGCAGACGAGAGAGAGAGAGAGAGGGGGGGGGGGGAAAGCCTGAAGAGAGCCGCTTGGCGGTATCGTTAGATATATCGGCTCTCCTTGCCAGGTGGTCTTTTTCTCGTGCCGGATGACTCAATCTCATGAGGAGTTGCCGGACAGGATCTCGCGAGGGGGCCCCCTGCCCCGCTTTAAGGCCCCCGTGAGATCGTGATGCGCCCGCACAACCGCCTCGTTTGCGATACGTATGAATATACGCGTATACACGTACGCACGATGGAGTATGGACACCATGTAGCCGAGTGTACATTCTACATATACCGTGCGTCCCACGGTGGACCCGCGCGCTCGTACATCGTCGAACAGTAATGACTCGCGGCATCGGTGGGTACGACGGAGTCATTCCAGAGCCGGGAGATAACCGTCGGAGATATCTCTCGAAAAGCCTGTTCATTCAGATGCGAAATTTACGCATCGAAAATCGAGTCGGTGGCAAGTCTTGAAAGTTTATTCGAAGATGTATTTTTGCGGCATAATAATCCCCGTTCGTTTTATTATAATTTTATACCCAGGATGTAGATTGGCTTTAATCTCGGCTCAACTTACTCTCTATCTTTTCTAGTTTTAAAAAAGAAAAAGGTGGAGAGTAGGTTGAATCGAGATTGAAGTTAAAATCGTACTTGGATATATTTCGATCAATATAGATTAGCTTTAATCGCGGTTTAACTTACCTTTTATCATTTTTTCTAGTTCTAAGAATTAGGAAAAGATAAAGGATAAATTAAATCAAGATTAAAGTTAATTTGCATTGTTGAAAATGGACATCAGAATCGTTCGATGAAATAATGATGCCCGCAGGTCTAGTATATCACGATAGCGCAAAATGATTGCATTTTAAGAAAACGTTAATTGACATATTATAAGAGATAATGAAATTATTTATTTGCGAAGGATACGTTGATTACAGAGTAGGTGCTGCGGAGTAATTATTGTGTAATTATTACGGAAATTTAACGACTGTCATTACAATAATCATCCATCAATTTTACGTTACAATAGACAATAAAATTCGCATACAAAACATTCTTACTCTTTCCATTCGTCTCGCTTAGGAATCAATCATCATACTGACAAAAAAGTATTTAGCACTTGTAACTTGACTATAACTACGATAAAATAATTATAGTTACAAGCTCCATTTTTATATGTAGTTATCAATGCTTTGATATTAGTAACACAGAGAAAAAAAATGGTTGCAATTATCATAATTTACCTATATAATTTATCAAATACTTTTAATTTCTAGTGTAACATTATTAAGTGAAAAAAATCTATATCGAAATTGCATGAACTTTCTCGATTATCTAATATAACGGACTTGGACTGTACCTGCGACGTCTGTACGCAGATCGGCGAAAGAGAGCTCGCCGTGATACGCCACTCGTTCACCGTGGACGCACACACGCGTGCCGCACGCGGCGAGACGCACGCGCGCACTAGCCTGTGGCCGGATTGTGGTTTTTGCACGCGTATGTGCGCGCGGGAGCGATGAGAGAGGACGAGAAGGGAAGATCAAGATGTCGAGAGAGCCGAACGAGGAGAAGGCGAGAGGAGGGACGGGCCCTCTAATTAGGCGGTCGGCCGCCGCCGCCGCCGCCGCCGCAGCCGTCGCCGCCGCCGCTGGTATACCATGTACCACATAACATATGCCATGCGATACGTGTGCTACACACACGCTATATACCGTTCGGAAGGGAGGACAGAGAGAGAGAGAGAGAGAGAGGGGGGGGAGGGTGAAGGACGGAGACGAAAATACGGAGAGGGCGGCGGAACGAAAGGGGCCCCCCCAGGAAAGAAAAAAAGGACGAGGCGAACCGTAAATCAAGCGGCAACGAGGCACTCTCCTTCTCTTCAGAGGCCTCGCCGATCTCTTTGACGTCCGCGGACCTACCTGCCTACTATCCCGCATGCGTGCGTGAATGCGTGTACGTGAATAATAAACGCGCGCGTGTATGCAAAGGGCCCACCGTCGTGTTTTCTTCCAACGCGGTGATTCGGGCCCTCGATACGCACCCCAGAGCGGTATCGCCGCGAATGATTTTTCTCGATGAAAAACATGTTATTAGAGGGGTGGAGACGTATTTTTTGAGCCCCGTTAGCCGTGGGCGCCGCGGTATTTTCCTACGCCGGGTGGTCCAGAGTTCAG
>NW_017304461.1:622909-638300 GCF_001594115.1 Trachymyrmex septentrionalis | reverse complement strand
CCCCCCCCAATAACGAAAGTGTCAATGATGTTACAAGGCGCAAGAGAGATTCGCCGGAAGGGAAATTACTTGTCGGACGTATTCGTATCGTGAAAGAGAATGTACTCGAATCTGGACCACCCTGCGTAAAGATCATGGAGGCATTACATTACGTAACTATCATACGTAAGCACTTACCGCTTAAGGATTTCTCCGAACAAAATGTCACGAAGGTATCATTACCGACTACCGTAATTAACTCTACGTAGCATGAGAGTAACTAGGCAAGAAACGATCGGGAATCTATGTACATTTCCCGACTTACGTTTCATAGCAACTATACCATATACATAATTTTATTTTTTTAATTTTATTTTCATATGTAATCGTATGTACGACATAATGGTACAAACTTCGTCGACACTTATTTCACGACATAGATAAAATAACAGCTACGTTCAGCAGAGAAAACTGATTAGTGAATGTTCAGCGATTCTTTAATGTGATTTGTTCCTACACTTAAATCTAGCAAAGAAGACAAGAATCAATCATATAAAGAATAGCTAAGCACTCTCACTGATTAAGTTTCCTGTGCTGAACGCAACCATTAGTTGTATTTTGTATTAGAAATACAGTATAATGAAAATATGAATATAATTCGAACAATACAAATATCAAAAGAACTCTTCCCTAACAGAAACCAAGGATAGAAAATTACCAACTTGGCACCTTTGGCAGTTCTAACGAAATATCATCAGTCGTTCTACTACTAAAATTTACTATTAAACATCAAGTACATATTTAGGATATAAATTCACATAGAAATTTTTTAAAGCATCTACGAGCTTCGACCGTTATAGACCGTTATAAGTTTAACATTAAACTTTTATTTGTGTATTCACACATACGTTTATTATTGTCTGCAATATAAAGATAATAGCTACCAGCGTCACATTTTATCATAAATTCATTAGGTATTAGCAGTCTAATGTGATATATAGAAGTCTGTGGGATGGCTGATGATCTACCTATACTACATAATCGTCGCTTAGAGCATATCCAATCGTTAACACGACGTGAGTCATTATGACTTCGCTCCGACACGATCAGGGAGGTCAGACCATAACACGCGTTGCATAGAAAAGTGTCTCCGACGAAAAGATGAAGAGAATTCGAATAAATTCCCTGATGGAGGTGAGGGATCATCTCCTTTGATTGAGGTTGCCGCCAAATATTTTCGTGGAAATGAATCCCGGGATAGAAAAGGCGAAATCGCTTTGTTGCCCACCGTCAATGTGCGAGAACAGGCGGCGGCACCAGGCACTGTGGTAGAATCGATGACGTCAATCCCGCTCGCGATAATTATATAAGGACGGTTCCATTGGCCTTTGTCGACCTTTGCGCATTCACGCGATGATTAAATGCTAAGCGATTCCGATCGGCACGGCGATTCGTTCGGGCCCATTAATCGAACGCGAAATTTTTCACGGGTAAGACACACTCGCCCACCGCGAGATCTTCGACGGAGAATCGATTTATCTCCCAACCGCCTCCGGCTCCTCTTGCGCCTGTGTTGCGTCTGTAATTAGCGACGATGATGTTACCTTCTGATACCGCGGGTCGCACCACGGATTGTACCATCTCGCGGTCGAGGCAACGAGTCTCAAGTTTCGCCGAGAGAAGAGAGATCTTTCATACATTAATACTTGCTACTCCCACCACAATATATAGACTAACTTTAATCTCTCAATTTATTCTTCATCTTTTTCTAGTTCTAAGATTAGCTTTAATCTGAGTTCAACTTGCTAATTTTAAGAATTAGAAAAAGAGTAAAAAGCTGAACCGAGATTAAAGTTAACATTGATAAAAACAGGCATAGAAGAATGAAGTAGAATACGTTGATATTATTTTATAAATTAGTAAAGTATCAGCGATTCCTTCTCGTGCGAATCACTTGATTTCCGTTAATTAAAATTCACGTCGCTCGTCGCCTAATGAAACAGGAGAATCATGTTCGTCCCTGCATGACTTTATTGTTAAAAGTGATTCAAGGTTGGCATGTAGAGACGCCACCGTTGCGCGCATTAAGGCCATTGCATAAATATTGGCGTACGCACATAGATTTCATCTAATCCGCGTACCGTCGTTCGTTTGACGTGGAACCGGCCACGCGTATACGGTAGTAGAAACTTTCGATTTTCGTTCCGCGTGCTAACAATGATTTTGCTGTAGTATCTAAAAATGTAGCTAGATACACATTCGAAAAGAATTTTTTCAATCATTACTTTCAAATATAGTATGATGCTTAACATTGGAACCGTTGCCATTTTAACTCCATTAGTCATTTCAATTTTTTGTTATTCGTTTTAGATATATACATAGTGCAGAAATTGAAAATATACGAATATAATACGAACAATTCTAACAATACAAATAACATCAAATTAATTTTTTACTAACCAAGGATAGGAAATTTCTAAATTGGCATCTTCGGCAATTCTAGCGGGATTGGCGGTTGTAATATTAAACTGATTGCTAAAACGTTGAAACTTTTGTCATCAACGTTTAAGTTTCTACAATTTTCTTCGAATTATTTAGATTATTTTCAGACCTAGCCAAATTTTTAAATATTTTAACAAAACCGTTCTTCCCGTGGAATATAACGGTAATAAAATATACTTGATAGGCAGATTAAATGAAAAATATCGTAATTATTGTATATTCCTTTCGCAGTAACTGCAACAATTCTCATTTTCCAGGGTAATAAATAATAATATAACATTCAAGTCCTTCCAACGTAAATTCATTATCTTTCTCTAAACTCTGTCATCTATTTTCTGTATTGTCAATCATTGCACCGTCTAGTAGTCTAGTAGATAAAACCGCCGAGATCGGCAGCCAATCATAAAGACGGCCGAATAGCGTCGTATACAGCTCGTGAAAATACATTCACCCGCTCGCACACAATGAATGTCCGGTAAACGTCAATCACGTGTCAAGTCAATAACCATATTTCTTATCGATGGGGCACAACTGGTTCCTTTCGCGTTACAACAGCAACATTATCAATTCAAATAAACGCTTCTATCTGTCGCCGATATCTCTATTAATTACTAAACCGCACGGATTCCACATAACTCACGTTCAAGAATTGAAGAGCGCTGCTATTTTTCCCTTTGATTAATAAATCAAGTGTATGTCACATAATGCAATTTCGCAATTTATCACCAAACGGCTCGCGGTTGAACCTTTCGTTTAATAATTTACGCTAAAAACACTGGCACTTGGAAAAAGTGACGTGCCGATAATTTATCACAATTCCAGCTACATTTCTGGTTAGTTCTAGCAGAATTCAAAAAGAGTTCAAAATACAGCAATGAAATAAGAACTCGTCCATCCCGATCACTGATCATTATTATTGAGCCTTATATCTACATGTCACCTTTTGTTCACTACATTACAAGCTACATCATATGTGAAAACTAATTCATTTCACCGGGACTCAATTTTGTATATAATTAGTGCAGAATCCTTTTCTTTTCTCCATCATAGAATTTTCTTCAAAGAAGCTATACAACGCGATCTTTCTTTCAAGAAGGGAATCATTGTTATAGGTATCTCATAGTCTTTTATCAAACCTTCGCGCCCACAAGCCCTATCAGAGTCAGATGCTATTGATCCTCTGTCTCTCTCTCATATCTTTTTGCGCGCAACCCCGACAGGATGACCTCTGATCTCGGCCTCGGTGCGCTCGCATTGTGCAACGTAATGGAATTAATGAGTACACCTGTGGGCCGTTTGCGCGTGTACACGAATGATATATGTGACGCACGTCGCGTCGCGTCGCGTCGCGTCGGTGGGCTCACACGCGCGTGCATTCGTGAAGGAATGCTCAACAGGTGTGCCACCCGGACCTTCTGCGCGCGCTCACGCCCTTCCTCGACTTCCTCCCATCGCCTAGGCATGTGCATTGTGCGTACGCACGTACGCACAATGTGTCGTAGGTCTACTGATCGCTACACTCGTCATCGGCCGTCATTCGCATGTCCACCTTCCACCTCTGGACCCTCGCGTTTTCCCTCGTGTCGCTTGGAATCGCTCTCTTCGTCAGCGAAAGCAGAATTCGCGCAAATCGCGAAAATTCAATCGCGACACCCGAGACCCGCGGCAGAACTGTTTCTTTGAAAGGAACGACCTGATCTTTCATGAAAAAACGCCCGTCGTAGAATGCGAGGAATGAGATTTTAACCTTCTGGAATTGCGTCGGTCTATTAGATCCACTTAATTATATCCCTTTGGAATTGTCAGTGGTTTTATTAGACTCATTATATAATGATCTGGATAGTTATCTGGATTGCAAAAGTTCCGACGAGTAAAAATAACTCAGCTTTCTCTGTAAAGTAACATTAAGATACAAGATAAACGTTATTATTTGAATTTACTATATTATTTCTTAATTCTTGTATCCATATATTATTGCAATTGTTATTTTATACAGAAATATCAAACAATTCAATTTTCTTTATGTTGCACACACGTATATTTGACTTATTCTTATTAAAATATACTCAGTATTCATTCTTTTTAATACAATTATATTATTTTAATTTTTTAATTAGTGCAAAATTAATTAGTGCGCGCCTTTTAATCAACATAAATTGACCTTTTATGGATCAGCGGCTAGACACTTCTTTTTATGATCATTCCTTACGCAGTTACATCATTGTTATCGAAAATTTGCCATGTCCAATGGAAAACAAGAATTTTGTAACAATACTCTTTTTAGGACATAACAGTACGTATTAATTTACGTATCTGCGACGGAGGCGGAGAGGAGGCTGGATTTCGCGAGTCGCGTATAAAACAACGCGTTGTCCGCTGCTGACCGTGCGCCTCTTGCGTCTCCGCGGTACGCGAACGGGTGCAACGAACCTCTCCGCTGCAAAGCCTTCGTCGAGAAGAGGCGTCACGACAGAGAAATGAAACAGAGAATCGAGACGCATACATTGTGGCGATCGGCCAGGTTATGCAGCGGTTAGCAATTACAAAGATGATGCTCGAGCAGCATCATCCGCGTCATCCCCTCGACGTCGTTTACTTTGGTATCCCTTTTCGCTCCTCTTTGCGTATACCAGATACAACGAACCCCGATCGCGTTCGCTCCTCCAAGTTCAATTCGGCCGGAGTTCGAAATTCACTTTTATAAATCCAATTGCGACAGAAATGATTTTGCTGTGGTGTTTGGGGATTCAACTAGAGATGCGGATTTGGGGATCATTTTGTTAAACCATCGAAATAATTATGAACTGAGAGAAAAGTATTTTAGTATTTATAATTTAGTATATATTTAGAATTATTAATTTATAGTTATTATTTTGGACTAACTATATATTTTGTGTGCAAAAAATGTATTTTACAATAATACTCTAACAATCAGCTTGAGCGTGCTACATAATTATTTTGGTAGTTTAATAGAATTATTTCCAGGTCTGTATCTGGTTAAATTTTTAAGCACTCCAGTAAAGTTTCTTTCCATAGATCTGAATAATTGCAGCAATACAGAGAAATGATAATTGAAAAAAATTTTACGGCTCTTAAAATGATAAATGTGGCATTCTTTAAAATGATAAAACAAGCAAATAACTTTCTAAACGTAATATAGCATTTGTCATTCTTTTGTTACTATCAAGATATTCTCATGCATGGGTGAGAGACAGGATAACTTTTTTTGCGTTCTCGCTACCCTGTACTTGAGTAGGCTCTCCAAGGCGAGACTCTCTACCGTCGAACTCCCGTGGGTTTTAAATCGAGCGTGCACCGTGTACATTCGCAACAGAGAGCCTTCTGTCTTTCTACGCGTTGTACACGCGGCGTGAATACGTCGGCTGATGCGTGCGAGCGGCGACGATGGCGAAGAGGCAGGAGGACCGAGGGATTCACGCGATTTATTTACACGATCCCCGGAGAGTGTCTAAGCTACGCGTCAGCCTCTAGAGATGCGTTAACCCCGTTGCGTTGGAATTCGCCAGCAGTCGTTCTTATCGGCAGCGATATTCCGTACCACGTTTCGTTGACATTAGAATTATCAGAAGCACGTCACGCGCGTGAGAAAATGGCAATAAATTCACGCGATACACCATGTCATCCTATTTTTCGAGATCGACTGACAATCTGGTGACAAAATTTCAAATTTATCTCTGCTCAAAGCTAACGTGATTGAATGATTTTTCTCCGTTTCGAAGCTCAACACACATCCGAGAAATAAAATTATGTAATTTGAAAATAATTTTTCACAACCTTATATAATTTTAAATTACATAATTTTATTCCTCGGATCTTAAAAACTTTGTTCACAACGTTTGGCACCGTAATTAAAACCAGAAAAGTGTTCGAGATCCGCGGAATATCAATTAGGGTTAAGTATTTAGGATTTTTAAAATAACTCCTTTTTTTTACAAAATAACCGATTTCATTGTTGGATCATCGTCGTTACATCGACGAAAGAATGCGCGTACTATCTCGCGTATATAGGGCAGAACCGGCTCTGTCGGCCGCATCTTTGCTGTACCAACTCTTTCTCACTCCACTTGTACGTAAACGCACATATACATGCACACGCTGATATGTTGCGTTGCCATCGCTGGAGATGGCATCAAGAGGGATGGAGGGACAATTCTCTAGAAACTTGGGCTGCGAAAGGCTTCCTACACGACGTCGCCGTAATTTACCACGAATGATCCTTGTAATAGATGTGCGCGGGAAGATACATTAACATACTTTGCGGTCACATTAATGCTATCTTTATTCAGCATTCAGAGACTAAAAACGTTAGTCGATGTATTAGCGAAGACACTGAGAAAGATTCGCGAGAAGATTAGAATATCAATATGAAGTTTTTTTGAAAAGATATTTCATTATATAGTTTTAAACTAATCCAATTTTTATTCAATCAACAAGAAACTACATAAAAGTATTTAAGTTATTTGTTGAAAAAAATGATAGAAATATTTTTTAAAAGTTCAAAATATTTAAAAAAGGAAATGAAGACAAAGCTAATCATTGATGATTCTTTTTGACCAAAAAAATTGTCTTTTCGATTATCTCAACTAGAATTCCGCTTGATCGATATAATCAGAATCTTCTGATTTGTTCATTTCTAACCAAATATTTTTCTCAGTGTACCGATCTTATTTGATTATATTAGTTATCAGTAAAGACACCTAGCTCAGCTCGAATAGCCTTTGTTCACTTAATATTGAATTTATATTCACATTACAAAGCCTTACTTTTATACATTGTTCGAATTGTTCAAATGTTCTGTTGACAAGATTTTTTCATTATGAAACAATCTCTAGGACTCTCAGTCTACGAGGACAGTGTCTAGATGGCAGCAGACCGAGCCAACGAGAGAAACGCACGGGACAAGTCTCCTCCGCGTCCGCACCGGGCACCGTCACTACACTACTACTTCGCGGCGACGGCCGCGGTCGAAGTAGTGGGGTATACCGGTGTCCCGGCAGACAGCTTGGCGTCCTACGGTTCGTATTACGAGAAACCAACCGTGCCTTTCTCCGTCTTTCGCCTCCTCTCGCTTCGTACTCGCCGCTCGCGGTACTGAATCTCTCGCGCTCAACTCGCTCCATTCTCGCGACGTCTCGTCGGCTCGGTTTTTCCCCAAAGGGACCATCTCTAACTCTCTCGCTCCGAGATCAACCGTGTTATTTAAATCCCGCGTATACTTGCTCGATGATAATGTTCTCTTTAATTAGAAAAAAATCTATTTTTATTTGAGAAAAAAAAGGATATACAAATGACGTAATATTTCGGAGAAATAATATACCGTCTACATATTTGATTAATGGGAAATTGGTCTACCATTTGTCTTTAATACAGATTATGTCCTTATTATAGTCATGCTTGAATGGTGTAGTGTAATTATACTATTTTTCTAGCAAAATATCTTTTACTTAAAAGATAATTTAAATCAGATGATTGTATTGGTCAGGAAGGATATTGAAGTTTTAGAGAATAGAAGTCAACTTTTTGGAAGCTAGAATTGAAAAGAAAATTTTCTCCTCTATTATTTATATGAATAATTGAAAGAATAGTATATAATATTGTTTAAGCAACTGTTCGAATCATCGAGTGATTTTTTGATAAGGATAAAATATGTATTATAAATAAATGCTAGATCAATCTCTTATTAATAAAATAAGTAGTAAAATAAATAGAATATTTTCTAAATGTTCTTATTATTTTGTCGTGATATCTATACGTACGTATTTCAAGCAATCAAAAGTCGATATTTAATTTAATTGTAGATAAAATTACATTGAGATATATAAAAGCACATAAATGCACAAATAGTGAGCAACGCTGCTATAAAAAAGCTTACTAGGCTTTTTAAGTAAAATATATCGACTTATTGAAACTATTATAGCACGATTATAAAAAAAAATTAGATTGAAAATATTTATTTTCTAATTTATTCACTAACGCACAGACGTCAACAAATTATCGCAGATTCAGACAAAAATACATAAAGAACACATTACACTTAATATGACACAAAGAGAGAAAAAGCAATACGGAAAACAGAATGGCGTCGCTGTCCGATGTAAATTATTTTTTACATTATTCTTATTATTATTATTATTGTTTTCTACATGATACTTGGAATACAACTAAAATGTTCTAACAATAGTAAGATTAAAATTGAAATAATAAAATTATTGATATGTAAACGAGATGCAAGTTACGCTCGAGTTAATTTTTTTGCGATTGACCTTTGAAAACAGCTGCAGCTTTTCTATGATTAATTATCCATACGTTATTGATACGTACGTTTATGCCGAGAATGTTTAACTGACAATGAGTGCAAAATGATCACGCGAGAGACTAGGAAGATGTCAAGTGAGCTGTCATTCATTGGACGTTCAGTGTTATTTGACATGTTTAAGAATAGAGATTTCTCTTTTTTTGCCTGCTTCTTTTTGCGCTTTTTGCATCGATCGAAGGCCAGCTGGTTGAAGTGCTGCTCGATTTCGAGAATCGACTAGTTATCGACAGTACGTCCAGATCGACAGTACGAACCAGATGATGTCTTCGAGGAACATCAATCTGGCACATAAATAATAGATAAGGGAATTGTTAAGAAATCCTCGGTGTTTATTTCACGAGACAAGAAATTTCACTGAAATACTTAAAAATTTAATTAAATATAGATCTGAAAATAATGTTATTAATGACTACCAAAGTGATCGAATTGTGCTGCTGTTAAATTTGTAATATTAAATTATATCCAATTTGGATTATTTTTAATCATTTTTATTGGTTGTCAGCCACTACTCTTACTTAATATGTCGTTAATTTAACTAAAATAATTACAAATCAAGGAGACTCAAATTTAGTATTATACATTAATTGAGTTTATTATTTACGAAATGCGTTAACGTACGTTAATATGAACGTTATTTACGTTGAAACTAACTACACGGAAGTGAATTAATTTACATTTTGATACTCACGGAAGTTAAGAAATAACGAATTATTATTTAACTCAAGAGATTATCATTATACTTTTGAAATTTAACAGTGCACCAAAATTGTTCTTTCCGTGTTCGAAGATTTGGAGAGTGATATGCAACTCGGTAATCTAAACGGTGGTCCAAGCGATCGAGCTCGCTTCGCTCGCTCGTACGTAAGATCTGTATATGTATCTACCGATACGTGTAATTTACACCTGATCGAATGACGGCGCGATATCGAGACTCCCCGAGAAAGTTTAAAACGGATAAATCACTCCGCGAGATAGGATAAATAATTGATCGTAACGGAACGCGAGATATACGAGTATATCCAGCCGGCAAGGATACGGCAGCAGTCGCCGTAATAGGTCTCGTTTCCCGTCTTCGAAATGTAGGTTTGCATGAGACGCTGATCGATGGCCATTGATGATCGGAGTAGAATCTAAAAATAGTTTCACCGACTAGTGTCGAGTGATTCTAATTCGAGATGTTCGAGCGGCATGAAACTTAATGACTTCAACGAGACCGATCTCTCGCGAGGTGCGATTAATCAATGAAACAATGTAGAGAAATTATTTTTTTTTACATTCATTAATCTATTAATTTACCGTACTAATATCGAGTCTCAACATAAATTCCATATATATTACTTGGTATTAATACATATAAATTATAATTCTACGCGGTCTTATGATCATTATTACTTTTACAATTACTAGTTAATTTACTTTTAATTCAATGGCAAAATTACGCACATATTTTGTGGATTTAATTAGATTTAACAATAAAATGTTGCCGCATTACTCATCACATGAATAGAATATCTCGTCATACGCGTATCTCCTGATGCGTTCTATATGATACGTGACTCCAATGATTACGCTTCACCTAAACTATCGGTAGCGATAACCCGCGCATCTCGATTACGTTTCGCGGCGATTTTCACACGGGGGTCAATAACACCGGGAAGCGCATTCGCTCGATGCCTAAACATTTTGATGAGCGTTCTTTACCGAGAATACCCGATTGAGTGGCGGAATCGCGCGGTGTGTAATGCAATTCCCGTGGCTCAACTCGAACTCGTAAAGCAAACTGTAAAACGTCGCGCTGCGGTAAATGCATTCCCGTTCTCTTTAAATAGCAGTCGGTGTCGCGTTCGTGATGCCGATACGCGGCTAAGTAAAGGACGCCGCGATATTTGCGGATCTCCCTGAAGAAATATCAGCCGTTCAGAAATGAAGCGGCCTCCGCCCGAGGAAATTACGAAATCTCTATGTCTCTCTCTCTCTTTCTTCTCGTCTCTCCTCTATGACCGCGTTTGCTGTTCGCGGATTTAATCGATCATAAGCCTTTCCGCCGCGCTTTGCACACGCTCGCGAATATTTACAGTATCGCCCATGGATTCTCGTCCACGTCTCACTCGAAGATGTTCTTGGACTGCAATTCGTGAGGCTGCAATATATTTTGCAATATATTTTGTACAGCAACTCATTAAACATCCTTTAAACCGTTTAAACGATAAAAACCATTAATGTATATACAAGAACGATTCTGCTAAAGTATCTAAAAATAAGAACTCCAACTCAATATATATCTTCAGATTTGTATCTACCTAAATTTTTAGATACTTCAGCAGGTCCGAAATCATTATTTCTGTATAGAATAATTCGAGTAAACCGCGCATAATTGTGATATTTTGAATGAATCGAGTCAGCGACGAATTCTTTTTTTTTTTTGTCATTTACTAAAATTTATAAAAATACAAAGAAATACATTTATAAGAATATAAAGAAATTGTGTCTCCCTTTCCGCGATTCTTTGACGAACTAATCGAAGATCATGAGATCGTAAGAGTCGCACACTTGATTTCTTTTGAGTCGTAAATATTTAGGAAAAGTCTCGTTATGTCTAAAGATTGTTAGACTTCCGGGAAGATACATCGAACGCGTCAATCGGTGATCTCAGTCATCCTTTTTCATTCGATCCTTTCTCAAAATAGTTACTCTCAAGTTTCCATCTTTTCATACACGCAAACACGTGGTTCTCAATCCGAAAAATTTCAAAAGTGTAGCGCAGTATCGTAAACAGACACAAGTGTCTTATTTGTCTTTCCTCTTTTTCTCCATCTCTTTCTTTTTCAATGAGATTTATTATCTACACCTCGGAGAATGAATCATGAGATCCGGAATCAGTAATCAATCTCCCCGAGTTTTCCTTTTTTACTGACCAGTTATTTGAATTCATTAATATACACATAAATTCAAACCAGCTATATCTGTTTACAAGATCTTACTATTTAGAGATTTCGCTCTGAAATTAAACCTTATGTCTCGTGTTTTCCATAAATCTTACAAGATCTCAATTACAGATTGTAATTAGATATGTTCTTTTTTAGCTGAACTTCTTTCGCAGTTCGTCTTTTCTTTTCTCCAAAGTGAAAAGAAAAAAACGAAGATGATTATCCTCCGTGAATATTTCGTCAGACATGAATACGTTTATAAATAGAAGAAATGGAAATTAATTCAAGTTTTGTAAATATGAAAAATAGCGATTCTTAGTCTCTTTAAACGACTGCGTCGGATCCGCCTTAGAATGCGAATTCTCCACACCTGTTAAGGCGTTGCTGCTGCATTTAGGCCATGTTTAACGGGCGCTAGCTACATACCGGAGAAGAACACGCGAGTGAGCGCGTGTATGTGTGTTTTGTGCGTGTGCGTGTGCGTGTGTGTGTGTGTGTGTGTGTGGAATATGAGGCGTGAATCGGCTGACGTTTGGCCCTCGCCCGGCTGTACGAGAGCAAAAGATTCTCTGAATGAACTCTAAAGATAGACTCCGTAACACACGCCCTTCCCTTTCACCGCCTCGCCTCGTCTTCTTCCTCAACTTCTTCTCGAATGCTCTCTGCTTCCCTCTCTTTATCAAGCTGCCGAAGCTGCATCTACCTTGCGCATGTATCTTTGCATCATTTAGCGATTTTTACTTTAATACAATGTGGAAAAAACGACTTTATTGAAACTAAACGTATTAAAAAATTTCGTTGGACTTTTAAAATAATTATGTAAGACGTTCAAACATACTGAACAATGCTACAAAAAATTGTGATATTCCAGCAACCAGTTTGTGCATCCTATACAATTATTTTAATTAATAATGTTATTTACAGATTTGTATTTATATCTAGTAAATTTTACAATACTTTAATAATTCCGTTCTTTCGATGAAACCGTGAGAGATGATAATTAAGTTCGTTTCCTAATTATTTCCCTAAATAATTAGGAAACTAACATTTATACATTTACAGAAACTATAAAATGTACTATTGTTACTGTAATTTTTTCGTCTACCATAAAGAGATATTTACACGATTAAAGGTAAAAGTACGAATCTTTGTGAAAACGCAATTTTATATATTAATTTCTACTACAAAATTGTGTAATTTTTATATATTATTCATATTTATATCATATATTATTATATATATTGTAATTTATTATATATATATTTTTTACAATATATTCAACGCAAGAATCGTGATGCAACGGAGCTTGAGGCGATTTAAAAAACTTTCTCACGGTATTTGCACAGCCCGAGCCTTTTTCTTTTCTTTTCTTCTTCGTGGCGATATAGCGAGAGAGATACTCTCTCTTGGGTCTCTCGCGTGTGTGGGTGGGCAACTCGGCGGTCGGTCTCGATTTTGATCGCGGGGCCTCCGCGAAACTCCACAACGATCGATCCGCCGCGGATGCAGAAAAAAAGCGCGTCTCGTCTCGAAAGTGGTAAGAAACACCGCGTGGGCCGCGATAGAAGGACAAGGAGAACGGGTGTGACTGAAAACGAGCGAGGAGGCCGCTATGCGTGCGTGCGTGTTTAGTCGCGGTCCATGGCCGGTCACCTAACGCACTGCGCGTTGCTTTCGCCTTTTTCTTCCTTTCCTTTTTACTGCGGCAAAGGAAAGAAACTTTGTTTGCGTCCCAATATAAATATTGACCATTCAGAGGTAACGCCGATGGAATTGATTATGTCTGGCCTTCGTGTGTAGAAACTTATTATCAGAAACCGCACGTTATTTATTCTTCAATTGCGCGCGCCGCTTGTCGTCTTTAAGTTTATGGAAAAATGTGAAAACGGCTGAGGGGAAACGTGAAAGGGAAATTTTAATATGGCAACGACGTCCTAATCGATGCAAAGTATGGATTTGATTACGAACCGTGTCTTAGGTTGAGATTATATCAGACGGGAATAAACATCAGATGCTGTCCACTACCCTTGAATTATTCTCCAGCACCGCACAAGTGCGCAAAGGTCAAGTGCATGAGGGGTTAACCGCGCTCTTTAACACTTCAAATTACCCGCTCGCTATTTTAAGTGAAAGCAATGCGCGTATCGTGGACGGGGTAATTTTTCCTCTACCAGAACGTTACGAGACAATTACGTGGAACGAAAGATTTAATACTTTATTACTATGCACTATGGAAAGAATAGTATTGCTGAAGCGTCTAAAAACTTAGCTAGATATATGTGGATCTGAAAATAATTTTATTTAGCCATCAAAATAATTATTTTATTAATGTAAAAATAATTATATAGAATACTTGAGCATGATGAGAAATATTGCAGAGTTTTGACATTCTAACAATTTGAACATCCTACATAATTATTTTGATGGTTCAACAAAATTATTTTTATATTTATACTTAGCTCAATTTTTTAATACTTTAGCAAAATCGTTCTTTCCGCGTATCTAATTTTTAGTCAAGTAACTTAATCGCAATACAGAATGCAAGAGTACTTTATCAAAATAATATATAAATAACATATAAATAAAACAAAATAACATATAAATTTGTCGATGTTTAATCGTAAGATAAAAAATAAATTAATTTTTAATTACATACTTGAATGAAAACTGGTTTCTTAATTTAAATATATTCGTTAAAGATGTAAAAAGAGACAAAAAGGGTAAGTTGCGAAAAACAGCGTGCCAACACGAGCTGCCGGTTGTCGTCTATTCGACCACCTGTTTGCTTCTACTTGTCGGGTCGAGCAAGCGGGAAAACGCGAACGCGTCAAATCTCTCGTCGTTGGTCTCCGTTTATCTCCCGTTTATCTTTTAGAAATTCTCGTTGACATCAAGAATTATTTTTTTTATCAGAATTATGTCAAAGATCAATGTAGATCCTCGACAACTATTAGGATTTCTAACGCGACTTTGACTCGTAGGCTTGAAAAACTTAAGAAATGGCGAGATTTCCACGTGATTTATGACAATAAAATGTCATTTGTTATTTTAGAATCAAAAAGATCAATATAGATCTTCGACTCGACAATCAAGATTTTCTAACACGACTTTGACTCGCAGACTTTAAAAACCTCGGAAGTGGCGAGATTTCCACAGTGGCAGTTTATCGCATAGAATATTTTGATTATTTTAGAGATCAATACGAGATTAAATTTAATTCTCAAATTCACGAACGCGATCCAATGGAACAGCGAACAAGTGAAATTTAATGTATCCGTCCTCGTGTCTCAAGTTATTTATATACATATATAGTAGTTGCGTTCGGCAGAAAAAGCAGCTTTGCACTGTTGCAAAAATTCCTTAATGTTACTGATTTTGCCGTTAATTTCTCACTGAATTTAAATGTATAAACCAATGGCTGCGTTGAGCAGAAAAAGCAGTTTTGCAACATTATAAAATTCTTCAATACGATTGGTTCTTGCCTCTGGCCCCTCATGGATCTAAATGTATAAACCAATCATATTGAAGAATTTTAGTTTCTGCTTTCTCTGCCAAACATAGCCAATTGATAGTTTTCTTCACTGAGGCAGAACTATTCCTGTACATCTAAAAGTATAATAAAGTATAATATAATTCGATCAACGTG
>NW_017304461.1:615218-622809 GCF_001594115.1 Trachymyrmex septentrionalis | reverse complement strand
TAGTTTTCTTCACTGAGGCAGAACTATTCCTGTACATCTAAAAGTATAGTAAAGTATAATATAATTCGATCAACGTGAAGAAAAAACTATCCCGATAGTTGCAAAATAAACATTCTATCGAACACGATCAATCATACTAAAGAATCTTACAACAGTTACAATGTTGCTTTTTTTGTTGAGCGCAGTCGGTGTTGCTGTACTGTGCATCGTCAAAAAATCGTAACTTATAAACTATATGTAACATCGTCAGTATCATAACATTGGTGTAGCTGATATGATCGAGATACATTCGAGATATTTCTCGAATTTCGTCCGCGGGAAGGTTTCAACGAGTGATGCAACGGGACTTACTTCGTTATCCGCTCTTTCGCACTTTTGGTCCTGGTTTATCTCGTGCTTCTGGATCTCCTCTCGCCGGCGTGTTCCAAAAGAAACTGGATCCCTTTCTCTGTCTTATTATCTCTTACTCTCTTCCCTCTCTCTCTCTTTCTCTCTCTCTCTCTCTCTCTCTCTCTCTTTCTCTCTCTCTCTCTCTTCGCCTCCTCACTGGACCTAGCGAATTAGGATTCTCCTTTTCGTTCACTTTTGACACTCGCCGCTACGATTGACACGCGGTTCCCCGAACAATAGCTGAACGACGCGAACACTGAACGAACCGACGAACGCGAGGAGGGGGAAGGGGAGGGGAACTGGCTCCTCGGATTTCGTGGATGAAATCAAATTGCGTGTGTATATATATATATATATATAGTGCGTTTGCGGAAGGATCGCGGATCTCTTTCTGATGCTGCGTCGTCTTATCAACGTGCGTATTATCTTTCAGCCGGTTGATCACGTCTCCTTCTCTCTTCCTCTTTACGACGCACGGTGTCTGTGTTACGTGAACGTGTGGTGAACGGCTCTCACGCGGTACGCGATACTCCGGCGCTCTGCAGAGGCGTGCGTGAGTATAGTAGTAGTCGTAGTAGTAAGCAGTAGTAACGGCGGCGGACGGCGACGGCGGACAAGAGAGATGCGTCGTCTCGCGTGGAGGCTCGAGCTAACATTAACTAGCACGGACTGCAGCCGCTTATAATATGGCCCGGCCGCGAACCAATGGGATCCCTCGCTCCTTGCCAGACCCCCACCGACCCCCCGGACCCCTCTCTATCGTCACTCTACCGTCGTTCTCGGACCCCCCTCGCGCTGCTTCCCGCGCTTTGGTCCAGAGATCTCTCCTCCTCCTCCTCCTCCTCTTTCTCCTCCTCCACCGTCGCCACCGCCACCGCAGCTACTCCTTCGCTCTCTGCGCGCACCCTTCCTTGCTGCGGTCCAACTCTCTCCCTCCGTCGTCGGTCCGTCGTCCTCTCGTGAGAGAGCCCGAGACCCCCCGCGTGTTATTCCCGATTGTCGTTCCTCCTTCGTCCTCTCATCTCTTTGTGCGCGTGTACGGCTCTTCGCGTACCTCCGTCTCCCCCTGCCTTGAGTTACACTAATACACACTCGTGTAATACACTTATACACTCGCACGTGTACTTTTATATTCGCTATAAACTTTATTTTATATTTTATTAATGGAGTAAGCTCTAGTTGTGCATGTACTTTTTGTCTAGCACTTGAGGGGGCTTGTTCCAGAGCGCATGATAAATGACGCATTCTCTCTCTCTCTCTCTCTCTCTCTCTCTCATTTTCCATCGTTCGGAGTCTCCGGCACCACACGCGCCTTTTTCTTTCTCCTCTTCTTTTCCCTTTTCTCTCCTCTCGTCGTTCCTTCTTACGTATATACATATATCCTGCCTCCTCTCCCTGTCCACCGCATCCTTGTTGATTCTTCTTTCCCTATGAGGCCCCGCTAGGCAGGCATACACGGGGAGAGATAGAGAGAAACGATGGCGTGGAGATGGAGGACGAGGAAAAGAGAGAGGGGACAAGGGGGACCAACTCGCGGCGACTCTCAATCTCTCGACATGGGTCGGGGACCGGGGAACTCCCGGAACGAGCGCGGGGCCTCCGACACGCTGCAACGCGCTGGAGAACGCGGTTACGCGAGCGCGAGTAGTGAATTGTATCGCTACGGTAACGAAAGAGTAGTACACAGGTAGATGAGAGCGCCTCGAGAGCGTTACTTCCTTCCGCGTCGTAAATCGACGTTCGTTTACATGGAGTTGCAGTAAGCCTCACGTATAACTTAAATGTCAACACGCGAAAGAATAATTTGACTGACAAGGAAACGTGCTGCGTGCATCAAAAATATCAAAAAATGTTTAACGATCGATCACGTGAAATAGGTATTCTTGATGGCCAAATCTTGGGATCCTATGGTTTCTATACTCGACTTGGACCGGAATGTTTCAACTATTTTGATACAAAATACCTCGAGAATGCATTTTTGTTATTACGGATTAACAGAATCCATAGGATCCCAAGATTTGACCATCTAGATTCTAGAATATCTATTTCAAACATAATCTTTCAATTGGTAATATTAGTTCTTTGTCACTTTTGCAATGTAGTTTTGCAATGTTCTCTTGTGAAGTATCTAGAAATTTAATAAGTGCAGATTTGAAAATAATTTCGTTGCACCATTAAAATAATTATGTATAATTCTTAAGCATAATGAACAATGCTGCACAAAGATTTGACATTTTACACTGTTAAATATTAAAGGAGCAATGGTCCTCCCTCTCTCTCTCTCTCTCTCTCTCTCTCTCTAATCCCTTGAGTTAAATAATATTTAACTTTTAATTTCTATGCGTATCAAAATGTAAATCAATCCATTTGTGGTTAATTTCAAAGTAAACATTCATATTAAAATTTGCACTTAGTAAATAACGAACTAAATTTAAATAAAATTGTATACATATCTCGAGTTAAATTGTTTAATTTCATTAATTAATCAACATATTGAGTATAAGAGATCAGTGGCGATTAATAGAAATATAATTAAAAATCAATCAAATTGGGTATAATTTAACATTATGAACTCGTGTAGTAATTAGTTTGTGTTTTACATAATTATTTTGATGGTCCAATAACGTTATTTTCAGGTTTGTCTAGCTAAATTTTTAGATATTTCGGTAAAATCGTTCTTTCCGTGACAAAATCGCACGCGCGCAATATGTATGGCTTCATTCTCCATTTTCTTTTCTTCCGCTGATATTTTTGCCCACTGACCTCGTTGAAAGTTTATCTTCCGAGAGAAAGACTCAATTTATCTGCGGAACTAATCATAATGGTTACAAATTGGTAATTAAAAATAAAATATACGCGTTAATGTGTACACTTAAATAAGTCAGTCGACCGGTTACAAATCGTAAAGATACGAGTATATGATCGTATAAAAATTGCACTGCAATTAAGACATTGTTACGAAGTTCCATTACGCAACGACATAATGTTCCGGCAATTACATCGCGTGTAAGATAGTTTAAATGGAAAAGTGACTCACAAATATATCTCGTGGGTATAAATTCGTCTAATCGAAAAAATTATAAATTTCTCAGATTTAGCGAGTTTCACGAAATTCGTTTCACGGCTGCGTTTTGCAAATTTTATATTTTCAAGTCGTTTTGCTTTCTTTTTTGAATATGTCAAATTAGAGTCTAATAACTTTTGATAACAAGTTAAACTAGATCACTATATGTACATAAATCAAGCACAACACATTACAAAAATGTCAAAATTTAATAAACGTTAAAAATCATGTAATAAACGTATAAACTGAAAAAAATAATCGTTTAAAATTGGATACGTTTTTTAAACTAAATTTATTTAAACGTTTCGATGATTTAATAAATGTACATTTAACATTAATAACATTAATGACGAAAGAAACATCTATTCAATGTTTTTATATAGCTGCATAAGAAAAGATTTCAATTTTAACTAAACATTTGTTTAATCTGCTTAAATAAGCAAAGAAAGGTTAAATACGAGGTCTAGGCTAGTACTTTTGGCCCTTCCTTAATTAATTCATTCATTCATATAACATTCCAGTTTAGCTTATATTATTGAAACCTATATTGTTAAAAAAATTAGGGTTGCTAGACCCTAATTTATCATGTTTAAAAAGAAAAAAGAAAACGATTTTTTAAAATCCGTCACGCAGTGGTTTCGTGAAGGTCGTTAAATCTGTAAAATTTTCAATTTTTTCGCTCCTTCTTTACCAACAATTTTTTTTCTTTGTAAGTCGCCACAATTCTTGAAGCCCCAATAAATATACCTGTTACGAGCTCGATACATGCTTTCACTCTACAAATTTCTGATGTAACTTTAACGGATGTCTGCCAAGAATTTGGCAGATAAACGATATAAGGAAGGCGGCTATTGTATTATAGTGGATCGTGCAGTGGTCATGTTTCGACATAAAGTAGGACTGAAAGATTTTGACCGAGATTTGGAACGGTCACGCTTCCCGCAAACTTACTCGAAGATTACATCATCTAGAGAGTAGGGACACTGCACGATCCACGTGCCGTAGACACGGCAAGAGTGTCGTACATAATGACACGGCGACTTCTCCACTGTTTCCTTTTTCTTGCCCCCTCTTGGCCCGAGGCAACGAAAAGAATTCCAGAGGTGAGAGCAATTATTCCATTCGCTTGTCCGTCTATCTAATTGACATATTGCATTTTCATGGTAATCGCCTTTGTAACCGACTCGGTACCGTCTCTGCAAATGTCTCGCGAAGGAGCGTAAAGGGCATGAATTAATTATCGAGCGTCAATGAATGCGAGCCGATAATTGCGAGTGCGAAAGAGCAATACCTATGGAAAATTATCGCACGATTATATACGTGTATGGCGTGACGCAGTTATATAACAAAGATGATTATTGTTTCGCATCTTATTGGTAAAGAAAGAAAAAAAATTTTTACGCGGCGTAAACTAATAGAATGAATTTTTCTTGTCGAGACGGGCGGGATTCAAATCCGTAAAACTAATAAATTTTTGCAATAAATTCTTTCCAATAGTAAGATGCTTATTAGCTTTACTATTAATCCTAATTGGTATTCATTCCAAATTTCCTTAATTTACCCACCTAGGCCTAGATATTATTAGTTTTGATTTTATTTCAAATCTGAACAGTATAATAGACGCCCAGTTCATTTAGCTGGAAGGCGTATTAAAAAATGTATCTAAAAATATTATTATAACATCACAAAGAGAGTCTCGATCATATTTATTTCAGTTATTCACATTGCAGTCTTGTATATATATATATATATTATTGATAATAAATTTTGTTAGGCTCGAATGTCAATGCTAATGACGTATTAATAGTTCTTGCCTCTCATCGTCAGAAATTTAAATATGCTCGTTAACAGGTGTATTATCGAGTGTACCTTGATTTACCTATTAGCGTACATAATCGCCGGCTATTTCTGGTCCGCTTAGTGGCAGGCATAAGATAAGGTGGATAGAGATAAATCTTCATTACGGTTTTAAGGTCGATAACTTGCGACGACAAGTTGCGGAAAGAGCGTAATAAAAGCGCTCGCGGGCACAGAACTGAAAGGGAAAATGACAGACGAGAACGAGTTTTCGGATCGAACCATCGAGCGACAGCCAATAACGAACAAGTTTTATGCCACGAGCAGAACGGGGGAGATAAGACGATAAACTAGTTGAATATTTACTAAAAGATCAGATTTAGCTAATCTATCACTTAAAATATCAAAAACAAATGCGCAACACTTTTCTCTCAAATAAAGACACGAGTCAGATTTTTTAACAAACATAGAGGAAGATTACAAACAATCTCGATTGTACTTATACTTTTAAATTTGATTTTGTCGAAGTTTTATGGTATTAAAAATAAAGGAAAAGGTTAAATAAATGAAAGAAAATAGTAATTTTCAAATTTAATTTAATTTATTTTGCCAAATTATAAAAAAACAAAGGAAAAAGCTGTAGAAAAGCACGAGCAATATAAAGAGAAAAACAATAATTCATCAATATAATACAATAAAATATTAAGATTATTTTAAAAAATTAATTTGTTATAAGCTGTTAAAGCTTGTTAAAAGCAAAAATACATTAATTTCAAGTTTTGTCGAGTACATCGAATCCGCGAATTCTAGTTACGGAAATTTCGGAGCAAATAATTAAGGCTAATTGAATGGTCTCGGAAAGGGTTTAATTCGTTTGACAACGGTATTTTATAAATAGGACTAATCGAATGAAGGAATTCTTCTCCGGTGACGTTTCTCTCGACTTCAATGCTTCTAGAATGTTTCTCATTGGAAAACACCAAAGATGATGCATCTTACGTAGCATCCAATCGCATGATCTCTGTTATATCGTTGAAACGTGATGAATGACGTTTACGCGAAATCAGATAAGTGGCGCGAGCATTCAGTATTTCTACAGAAAAACTGAAAAAAATCTATACACGTATGAGATTTAACAGTATCGCTCGGCCGATCTTTCATAAATATAGAGATTTACTAATAGTATCGTGCGGCTAATTAGCTTATTCTTTGCCGGGTTTTCTCGGCGCTACGTACTGACATTTTCCACGAACTTATTTTTTTTACTTCCTCACGTTAAGTACAAAAAGGCATTGCATAATGTTACAGCTTCGCGTCAAGAAAAGCTCGCGGGGATGATTCACGTAACTAAATTGCTGCGTAATGCTGGGGAGGTATTATAATTAAATGTAATTATATTATACTTGATAAGTGTACCAACTGATATCTTTGTCTTATATGGAAAGTTACGAGCGATGATATATAGCTGGAAATATGTAATATAAATATAATTCCAAGAGAGTCGTGACTTACTATTAAATATCTAAGATGAGTTATAGCGAAGGAGTTCATTTAGAATCGCTTACACGCTTTTTACGCTTCTTCTTAATTCCTTTACAGAATATCCCTAATTAATTACTTACAAGTATTAAAAATTGTTGTTTAATATTTTCATTACTTCAAATAAATATTGTACAATTAATTATTATCTTTCAGTAATAAATTGGTCAGTATTAGATTTCTTATAAGAGTTGATTAAGATATAATAATTTCTAAAGAGAAAGAGAAAAAAGACAAATTTGATTGGAAAATAATTTTGTTGAATTATGAAAATAATTCTGTAGGCTGCTTAAACATTGATGGCTGCAAAAGGTTTTAACATTCCAGTAAACAATTTTTTAAGTGTTGTACAAACAAAATTGTTTTCAAATCTGTATCTAATTCTTTAGATAGTTCAGCAAAACAATTTTTTCCGTGTTGTTAGCATTTAAATCTATTTGTTCAGTGTAAAATATAAAATATTAATTTTGTTGTGTCATTGCGAAATTTATTAATAACTTGATTAATTGATTTTTTATTAATGACTGATTTACGTGCCACTGTTTATAACGCATGCGTGAGCCGATTCATACACGTGCACGTATCTTCATCAACTTATCGCTGAACGCAATAGATAAATAAAGAGCATATGATATGAATATTTTTTCCCTTTTTTTTTTGTAATCGCGGAAATGCGGTGGTATATGTATTATAACGTGTTTATGAATCAGGCCTAATTTACACCTACGTTTTTCTTTATTAACAACTAGCGCATTAATCTTTTAATTTTTCGAAAAAACCAGCAGCTAAAAAATAGAATTT
>NW_017304461.1:597696-615118 GCF_001594115.1 Trachymyrmex septentrionalis | reverse complement strand
AAAGTATAATTTCTAAAATTATATTTTTTAGCTGCAAGTTTTCTTTAAAAAATATATAGAATTATATTTTTAGTTACTAATTTGATAACATGAAGATTAGCTAATTACTAGTAAAAAAAAAGCATCGTATAATCAGGTCTTAGTGATCTGTGAAGTTGGAAAAAGAAAAAAAAAGCCACGACACGTGTCCGTACACATTTACGCGTCGCGTAAGACGTTCGTATGATAGTATATTATAAATAGAATAGTAAATTATATACTGAGATGTATCTTCGAGGCGACCGAGCCAGCGGTCATTTTTTTTATGAACGTATGTAATGATCCAAAACATTTCGCATGGACACATGATACGCATCGATTGTACTGGTCATCCACATCAGTTATGAAATAAACGTTACGTATAATTGCAAATTCGTTTAGATTTGAAAGACGACGTTCTTTCTATTCGGCTTTTTTTTCCAACGAAAGCTCGAGGAGTAAACGAAAGTCATCTTATATTAATGAGACACCCTGTATTAATCCGCGAACGCGGAACCTGACCGATTGATGTATCAACATGTTGATTGCCTCATCCTCGCTCGGCCTTGTGATGAAAAAACGCAGCGGATAACTGTATTTCAAGTTTCCTGCGATTTCTCGTTGCTTGAAGGTACCGCTAGTGCACGTCGCGCAAATCCTGACTAGTTAAACCATAAAATGTGTCGAACATTTTATAATCGCACCTTGATTGTAACAGCGTTTAACGTCGCGTTTAACAGCTATCATCAATTTTAGGTGACACTTTAATAACTGAATAATTAACAATTAAAGCTGTCATTTGCACAACCTCGAGCACTAAAGTCATATATGAATCACGTATGTTAGTCGTAAATTAACCGCACGCGTAACCAAAACTGGTTCGTAAAAATTTAATCTTCTGAAATTAACGATGAATTTATTGGATCCATTTAATTATCACGTAGTTATAAATCACTTCATCAAAAATGTGAAATAAATTTTTTATGTATGTATGTACAATAATAAATTTTTACATCACAATTTTTTTTATTTATATTAAAATATACTCAGTATCTATTCTTTTTTTTTTTTTAGTAAAAATATTTTATATTTGTAAAAATATAGTTCACTTGCATCTTTGTTAAAATTTTGTGTTCAATTTTCATCACGTGCAAGTATTAATTTAACATGATGTGATTGTGCTTTTGAGGCTTTCACGAGTACTTTCTATACAAAAGCTGTTACACATTTCGCGGGTTATGTCATTTCTGTTCCTTAAAAAAAAAATTCATTTATATTTCAAATAAAATTCATTTATATCTTTTAATTATCATAAATTAAATTGTATCTCATAGACCCAACATTAGTAACTGTGTTATAGATTTTAGCGTCAACTCTAGAGGGATAGTAATTTTTATCAAAATTTTAGAGCACAAAAATAAATTAAAAACTGTAAATAAAAACTAAAGCTCTTTTACAAAAATCCAGTACTAATCAATTGAATGATAAATAGTGATTAATAACTTGTTTTAAATATTAAAAGCACTAAAAATAATAGTACTTTTAATTCTTAGAATAAGTTATTAATTACTATTTTTCAAGCTATACTTTTAATATTCTTTACTAACTTTTAATATTCAGAATATGAAAATATCAAAGTAATAATTACTACCTTTAGTATTAAATATCTGTAAAAATCGTTAATGTAATTAGCAAATAAGTATCGTTATGGAAATACTGTCGTTATCTCCGAGTGATCAGATCATTAATCGTCGCCAAATTAAAGATCGTTGCGCTCAAAACGACACATGAATACGAACGATACTCGCTGAACTATGCATAAATAATTTCGCCATTGCAATCAGTACAGCCGGACCTTCACTGATTTATCGATGTTGCACGACAAGTCAATCGTGGGTGCGAGAGATCCAATCTTATCCTGGCTTCTTCCTCTGTCAGATAAGCACCGTCAATAACGGCAATAAGGAAGGAATACCGCGGCCGCTTGGCTTTGCAAACTTTCGTTTTGCAAGGCCTTCTACGGCGCATTAACCCGGACTCGTAGGATTTATTCCGGCGACAAGGTTAAGAATCGATAAAATATAAAAATGATGTGCTGCAAATACAAAAAATAAAAATCTCTGTCTATGTCAATGTAAGTGTTTTGGTAAATAATTTAATTATTCCAAAAACACCACGTGTAAAAAAGAATTATAACTTTAGTCTAGAATCTATAATGGATTTTTATAAGATCGAGGATCGATTCACAAATATGAAAATATTAAAACAGAAAAAAAAGACTTCAGATCTCATATTAAAAATGTAGAAACAATAAATGCTAAAAATAAAAATCTTGAATCTTCAGTTTCTTTCTCTCTACTTTTTTTTAAAGAATATTTATCTTAGGTACGTATTCATATAATCATAGATCGATCATAGATCGATCATAAATCCGCGATTGAGCCTCATTTCGGACGTGTCAGGTTTGAATTGGAGTTCATACAATTATATCTTTCAAACAAACAGAAGCACCGACAGTTTTTTTCGATTTTCGTTGGACCTTCTTTGCTTTTTACAATCATGATTATTATAATCGGATGGTAATCGAGTCGAAATCGCAGCGTGCTTACCTTGTTTGAGATCATAGTGTACATATGTCGATCGAGAACGGTGAGAGGCTCGACACCGGCCAAAAAAAGCGCCGCCAATCTACCAGAGTGTCGTAGGCGTATATTTGCGGGCCAAGTCCCAATATTCAGGTTCCCACGTGTCTTCCTACATGCCTTTTTGTCACTTTTTCCCGAGATACTAGTCACCCTCCGCGTCCATCACCGTTTTTACTCGCAGAATGTCCACGTATAATACCGATGTCCCGAAGGGGGTGGAGGGGGTTTGTCCGCATAATCGGTAGTAACGCGCTTTTTCACCACGCACCCTTCGTAGTTTCGAGTCTCACGAACAATTTCATTGTTCCCGAAAGAGTCACGTAACGCGTAGATTCCTGGAGAGATTCTCGCTCTTCAATTCGCCACTCGCGAGAATATTTCTCGAATTATTTTCCAACATCGGCGAAAATCGCGCGATCGGCCTTCTACCCGTTACTACAATACGTCGGTACTTGTCGCTCTCCATACTTTCCGGTGCCATGTTCATTTGCCTTGTTGACCAAGTCCTGACTAGTCACGATCAACGTCAACTTAACGCACACTGAGAGAAAAGTGTTTGGTATTTGTGACTATACATGATAAAATAATTATATAGTTAGCAACTTTATTTTTATAGTTACTGCTATAATTTAATAAAATAATAATTATTAAGTTTTGTCAAAAATAAAATAATATAACTAGCATCGAAAATGAAAAAATATAAATTATAGTTAGATTTCTTTAAAAGATTTTGTTAAAAAAATTAAAATTATTTTATTTTTTCTCTCAGTGCAAGAAAAAGGAGGTTACAATTTATTTATTTTATTCTATTAAAAAATTATGAAATTAAAATTATTTTATTTTACTTTTTTTCTTTTTAACGCATAAAAAACAAGTACGATATTCACAAACATGACAAAATTATAGCTTATACTATCAATTTGCACTGTCTTCATAAATGAGAAAGAGATTTCTCGTAATTAGGACTGTATCATTTCGTGCAGAGGTAATCGTCAGAGTCACTCATAGGAAGAACCTTCGTATCGGGGACCGCGCATGAATATTCTCTCTCTCTCTCTCTCTCTCTCTCTCTGTCTCTCTTTCTCTCTCTCTCTCTCTGATGGGTTATAATGTCCGTATCCGTGCCAGTCGGCGGTCGGTCCGGCCGATTTTCTCACGCCCACGAAGCGCGCCCGCAATCGCGCGCAACCGGATCACGTAGCGCAGAAAGGATTTAATTAATCGAAATTTAAAGGAGCTCTGGAATACTGCACCCGTTCATTCGAAATGCGCTGTTTTGAGGAAAACTCCTCATGGTCATCAAGAGCAACACTGTTAAAAAATAATTTTAAGTTTCCCAGAATTCTTCACGACGCGCAATGTCACCTCCGACTTGGATTCTCTTCACTTTCTCTTACGAATTTTTTCGAGATTCCTTTTGTGTTCCTTTTTAGGACACAATTCCGACAAAAAATCGAAATCTCGTCGATCAATTTTGGAACTTTTCATGTGTTATCAACATGAGAATGTTCTTAGGTTGTAAGACAGGGATAATCTCAAAAGAATCTTGTCTCGGCCGAGAAAGTACAAAGAAACAAACGTGGAAATCAGGGATAATTTGGAAGGACAGATTCTCGGGATAGTGTCGGGAAGTTACCAAGTAGGATCTCGGAGAACAGGCAAATGAATGGTGGACACACTTAAAATAAATTCTTCGTCGTAGAGAGTAGATATCCGGCTATCTTAAAAACCTGAGGATTCTTCGTATTATATGAGCGATGAGAATTTCCGAAGACGTGAGTTCCGATAGTTCCACGAAACAATTTGCTCTCGGCGGCACAAAGTGTAACGCGCACGGTTTTCGAGGGAAATTCCTCGGTATCTGGGAAGATCTCGTCTCCCTTGGCACCGTAATTCTCGTGACACGTAATTCTCGAACAGCACGTGGAGGACATAGATTCGATTTGGGCGATCTTGAGAAATGGCACGGCCGTCGAAGCCGAACAGGAGACCCGGCGACCGCGACGAGCGTTACTGACAGCTTTTATTCAGCCGTGTCGTGTGTTAGGGTCCTGCGTCAGAGAGCGTGTATGGGCTCGAGCTTGCGAATTCTCCTTCCCTCGCATGAAGTGCCTCATACCCTCGTAGGTACAGGGTACTTAACACAGTTGAACGAGGCGGATCCCTCCCGTTGGCCGACGCGACGTGACGGGGACGTCACGTTATCGCTCTCGCTTTGCGGGCCCAGCTTCCGCGAATAGCCTCTACGATCCACCAGACGACCTGACCGGCCTGAATCTGTTTGCGCTGACATAAAATCGCAGAACCGTGTCGCGTCAAGACGGAATTTCGAGGGGGAGGGGGGGAGAGGGGGGGGAAGTGAAAACGACAAAAAAACCTCACTGATCCAGTCAAATCTATAGCCAATAAATGGACAGCCATTTTTCCAGATCATTTCTTTTATGTTAAAGTAGCAAAGTTGTACCGTTGATAAAATTAGTGATTACGAGTGATATTACATTTGTTGCAATACGCAGCAAATTTGTTAATGCAGCAGAGATAACTTTCCACGAAAATCAATCCAATACATGTAATCGAGAAAAGATTTAAATAAATAAGTTTAAATTAAATTTTATTTTACTCTTGAAACGCTCGCGTTTTTTTTTTTTTTTCGCTATATAAGTAAGACTCGGTCAAACTTATCGATGCAAGGAATTTCACGTTGAACACGTCATTACGTCTTGATGTCGATCTACGTGACAATGACGTCGATCTAATGACTAATATTTCTGGTGAAGAACTATCGCTACATTCATAAGAAATTCGATCCCGCCGTTTAATTTCGCGACGATAATACGGCACGAATATATTTTTTTTTTTCTTTCATAAAAGATATCGCAATTCGGAAGCAGATTGTCGCGCGCACAGTTAAGGAATTCGAATCTGAGAAGTCCAACTTTACGACACGAGGGAGCGAATGCCTTGTCCGCTGGTGAGTGGCCGCTGAACGCAACACCGGCAGGAAACTATTATACGGGAGTGACTCATGTGTACATTACAGACGATGATCTCGCAAGTCGGAAGACGCGCTCGCGCGCGAAAAGGAGAGAGAGACGGACAGACGGCGGGAATCAAGCACGGGATACAAGCAATTCATTCATCAATGGTTTATCCCAAAGGGAATGCTTGCGCGCTCGATTCAGCACGCTTCTAGGAAACAGGAAGATACATCAGCCAGATGCCTTCCCCCCCCCCCTCTCTCTCTCTCTCTCTCTCTTGTAGGTTGTGTTCCTATTCTGCGAGAGAATAAGGCAGAGACCAGGGGATGAAAATAACTTGGAACGGGTGGTAACGTTGCAAGTTTATCTAAACAAATGAACGAGCTGAAAAATACCAGTGAGCTTTTGCACTAAAAAGTGCAGTGTTTAAAATGCTTTACATTTAAAGCATATCTTCCAAAACAAACGTGTTTCAGCGTTTACTAAATTCGTCCCTAGAGGATTAACTATCGTAGTTTCTCACGTTTATATAAAGATTATTTCATCATACGTAATACGCAAATTTCTTGTGGGTTAGTCAAATGATTTTGACGCAAGCAGCTTGAACGAAATTGAAACGATAAATAAGATAACAATTGATAACAGTGGCAATGAAAGATAAAGAGGAGCGAGAAGGAAAAGAGGCTCCGTCTCGAAGCAATCTTGTTATTTTTTTCGTCAGTGATTGCTTCTTGTTGCGAAACGTGAATATATATCTTCAGTGTCGTGCGCGGCCACCATCGTCGGCCGTGTCTCTTCCTCTCGGCTTTTGCCGAGAAGGCAGACAGACACACGCGCACTTGCGACCGTAGTGAACAACGTACGTACGAAGATGGTGGTGCCGAAGGTGGTGGTGGCGGCGGCGGCGGGTGAAGGAGAGCGAGAGAGAATTTCCTTTTGCAGCCTATGTGGCGGCGGGTAGGACGCTATAAATAACCCGATAGCCTCCCTGAGAACGGAAAGTAGCTCGCCTTCGAGTTCCGTAACGAATTCCCGGGATTGCTTTCTGGATCAGTGGCCGTTCCGCGCGAGCCGCGTGGCTCTCGACCGACGATTCATTAATCGCCGGCGACAAGAGCTTAAATCGCGAAGCATGCGGAGCACGTCGAGTTTCCGGTGGATCAATGATGATCGTGGAGCGATAAATACGGCCGAAGGTCAAGCGGAAGTTACTGATCTGAAAATTCTGTCGGAAGAAATTATTGGAAAGGTCCGCAACGTGATGTGCTACTGTCATATGCATATTTACACTTGTTTCTTTTTTTTTTTTTTAGGATTATGACATTTGATAAGGTGATATCTTTTCTCTTATTTATAATTCGTACTCGGCATTGAGACGAGGATAGAATTACCTTGTCACAAGAAAGAGTACTTTTTTGTTTTAACGATCTGAGGGTGGAAGGAGTTATATAATTTTGTTATGCGTTAAATGTGGGTATTTAATAAAATAAAATTTCTAGAGCATAATTTTTTTTATTGATAATTCTTATTAATATAATTTTATAAATATTAAACTCGAATTAATGATCAGAAGTTTCACGATTTTAAAAAGAGTACATACTCTCTTAAAAGAGTACAGTTGACAATCCTAGATGAGGACAATTGAAGTTAAACGAAAGATAACATTTTCAAGTATACTTTAATCATATTGCTCATTTGTTACAATATCGACATAATTAAAAAATTGTTATTTTGTTTAGTTGCTTATAAAAAAAGAAATATAAGGAAGAAAGAAAAAAAACATGCTTTAAAAACATACTTTTATTGTACAACCAATTGTTATATTAAAATAGTTATGCAAAATTAATGTTGCAAAATTTTATTAATTTAAAGCACTGTAACTTAAATTTTGGAAAATTCTTTTTTTAATTGTGTCATTATTGTAGCAAATGAGTGATATATTAAGGCGATAGTTTATATGCAAGTACTGGTGGTATTAAAGTTGATGACAGATATGAAATCATTTAATTAATATATAAAAATATAATTATAATTAATATAAAAGATGGTAGAATTTATTTTTCAACATCTGAGGCTATTTATAATATTTCAAATAAATACACATATCGATGTCTGTATTTCTATCTTATATCTTGTTTTTATCGACGATATTGTCGCAAGTTAAAAGCACGAGCGGTAAAGCGCAAGCGAACACCTGCGCGTGAGATTATGCCTCGGTTGTCTTTCCATCGAAATCAGCAGTACTCAGAAGGAAATTATCTACTCGATGTAATTCGAAGACAGTGAGAGAGTTTGAACGAGCGGAACGCGACGGCGACAGGGAATCGTCCATCGATGCCCGAAACTGCGTCATGACGAAGTATTGTTGTGTTGATTTGATAACGCGCTTCGTATCAAAGTCGTGTTTACATATAGGAAATTAGAACGTTTTATTTATTTTTGGTAAATAAAACGTGGCAATTTTGTAATCATTCGTAATTTATTCGAAGTTGTGTCAGAATTTGTCGTACAAATTACATGATTCAACAAAAAAATCACTTTTTTCTTTCTAAATATATATCCTAAAAATTTTTTGCGCTAAACATTATGACATTGGCAGAATTTCCGTATCATCAGAATTTTTAGAAGATTAAAATGTAATAATAAATCGAAGTTGTTTCAGCCCCATTTTATACCTATTTAAAAAAATTCTGATCTACCACGCAAATTCTGCCAATGGCGTTATGTTCAACGCGGAAAATTTTCGTGGTATGTACTTTAAAGAATTTGAAGGTTGAACAGTATTATTGACTTCGATAATACAGAGTTTGTGAAGAATTCTTTTTTGGTTCTCAACTTATGAAATGAATTCCTATTTCATCCCATTTCTATTCTAAAAGTATTTCTGAGAGTCCCAAAAGCTTTTATTTTGTGTCATTGATGGCGAGCTCTTTTTCAGATTTAAAAGGTGTTCTTTTTCTAATCTTTTCTGTTTTTTTAACTTTGTATAAGACTAAATATATCATACTTTGGGTTTTGTGCGAATTACTTTTATTAAAAGTAACAAATACAAATTTGTATATATTTTTGAATTCTTTTCGAGTTCACTTCGAATAGATTATACTAATTCATAAAAAAATTTTAAAAGGTGAATATTTTTCAAGTTCAAATGAATCCGTTGTGCGTTTTCAATCTGAGGGAGCAACGATAGCGGATTACGCACGGTGCAATTTTCGTGAAGTGAGAATCGAGAATTTTGCGTTTTCTTACCACTCATATTACGGACGAAACTCGATCTTTTTATTTTCTGGAGTGTTACTGTCAGCGGGTCAAGATCACGTCGGGATAATGTCGTAATGACGAGGGCAGAGACGGATGTTTCACGACTGTCCAGAGTAAAATCAAGACCAGGGTCCCGACATCGCGTGCGATGCAACACGCACGTGTAAGTGCAATTAAATAGTTGTCGGCTTGGCAGCGGTTAATTGAAATAGTAAAAGATCCCGAATCGCGAATACTACGCACGCGAAATGCGTGACTCAGATTATATACTCGATATTTAACGTGATACGAGTATGCAATAATCTTTTTTTTTTGTTTCTGACGTCACCATTTAATGTGACATTAGTAAACAGAGTAAACAGAGTTTTAGAAAAAAAATTAAAAAATAAATAATCCCAGATACACGTGTCCATATGTATTCCTAAAAATCTGAAATACTTATGATAGATTTAAAAAATATTTTTATTGGCACGGAACTGAAAGTATTTGTAAAGATAAACGATACGATATTTTACTATATCTCGAATCTCACAGTGTAAAAATCTTTATGTTATTCAGGCATTACTTGTTAATCTATGCTATATACAACATCATATTACGTATCTTTAAATAATTATGTCTCGTTATGATTGAGTTTTATTATCGTAGCAAACATTTGCATGATAATTTGCATAAAATCTATCCACGTGCAGCGATTGACAGTGGCACAATACCGTCTGTTCCGCTCGATAAGATATGATAAGATTTAATTTGTACGTTCCTACATTGAACTTCGCCGCCGCCGGCCGCGACGTATCGAAATGCATATGCGGCACATGCTTTCGCAAGCGAGCAAAATGTCATATGGAGCGTAAATAACGTAATAAATGGTGGTCAACGGCCCGCCCAAGTGCGACGGAAACTGCGACGGAAACGGTTGATCGGCCGCGTGCGCGCCTTGCGAAACGGAGTTAAATCGCTGGGACATTTTTCCGCCGCGTGTCGACTAAACAGCTGTCGTTCTCGCACCAAGCAACAACTCTTGAGTTCGCCTTTGAAACGCATTTCTTATAACATCGTCGCTCTAAAGATCTTATAACGTAGTTTAATCACGAAATTAAAAAAACTTTTTGGTCCGTCATTTTTTATTAATTACCGCTCAAATTCAGATATTCGATAGCTTTATTAAAATTTAGGTAAAAAAAAAATTAATGCATAAAATAAATTTAATCAGTAAATTTTTATTCGTAACTTGCAGGGATATATATTTTTGTGACGCTAAAGAGTAAAATTTCACTCTTAAAGATTAAAAATTGAGCCACTGTTTTTCAAGATTAACTCAATTTTCACTCTTTAGAATGAGATTCCGAAGAATTTAGAGAGCATGACTCTTTAGAATCTATTAAAGTTTTTTGTTATAAATTTTATTTTCTTTATAAAAAATTGCAGTGCTTGAACTTATTGTTTCGAGAAAATCGGTTGATGAAATTCTGTTATAAAGTCTCTACACGGAAAAGACAATTTTACTGAAATATCTAAAAATTTAGTTAAATAGATAGAGATCTGCAAAAACTTTTCTTGGATTATAAAAATAATTACAATAATATTCTACAATGTGCTCTTTGTTTCCTGTTTCTTGCTTCTCACCTCTTACTTTTTTCCCCCTTTGCAATCGTTTTATCGACAATTGTATTTCTCGCTACATATTTCCTGTTTCTTCCAAAGTCTAACTTTTATTTCGGGCGACGTAAAACAAAAAAAAAACAGATCAGAAACAAAAAGACGAGATGAAGAAAAAAATAGCAAAAAGCAGAAAACAGAAAACGAAAAGCACATTGTAGAATAGACTTAAGACACCCAGACTGATTGTCAAAACATTCTCGCAACATTGCTTATCATACTTGAATTTTCCACACAATTATTTTGACGGTCAAAAAAAATTATTTTTAGATCTGTAGCTAGCTAAGCTACTTTTAGATACCTTCAACAAAATTGTTCTTTCCGTATCCGGCGTATCGTGTGCACGGTCGCCACTCGTCGTTTCACTCTTTAGCCGCGACAGTGCGACCGATCTCCCTTTCGTCATCGAAACAATGTCGATGTACCGTCGATCCAACGCCGTCAGAGCGACGTGATGACGTCGCGTGACAAAGTCGAATCATGGTCCCGTCGTATCGACGATACCACGCACTCGCGAAGTCAAAGTCTCGTGCCCTCGTGGCTTATCATGCCGCGTCACATGTTGCCGTCCATTCAGAACTTCGCTTGCTGTTGTGCAGCGTGTGCATCACGGGAGATACGACACTTCGAGAAAACGACACGTGTGTTGTTGTTATGTTGCAACGTAATAAGTGTGTATCATAATTTGACATCCTATCCTGCTCGCTGCGTTGAATAAACAAGTTCTCCAAGATACCTTTAAATTTGACACGTCCAGCTGCTTCATCTGCGTGCATGCTTTTTACACTTTTACACTTGTATTATATCTCTCTCAGTATATAAAGGCTTTAATACGCACAAATACGCAGTAATACGTCTAACCGAATTCATTATAATTTAATAAATAATAAACACTGAAAAAAAAAGTCTTACTGCATTAATTGGAACTCTGATAGATTCAATCAGAAAGTCACAAATATATCGAACACTCGTAATTCAATCTATCAAACATTCTAGTCGAGGCAACCAAAAATTCAACACTCGATTCAATAACCGGAATTTTTATTCGTTACGATCAAAATTTGTTTTGTATATACCTTTTGTGAGTATAACCAGAACATTTTTTATCATTATCAGTGTATATTTTCTCTTGCAGTAATTCTTTCGCGAAGATCCGACTCCGCAATAGCTCAAAGAAAATTGTTTTGCGTACAGAAGCTGATACGGTAGTTTTCCCTTTATGATGTTCAGTAAAAACGACGCAAGAAAATCAAGACCACGGTCTCGCGTAATTCAAACGAACGGCGTGCTCATAGCCTCTTGTCGGATTCCTCGCGGTATCGTTCTCGCGCGACCGTGCCAAGAAGCAATTGAGGCGAATTAAAGGGACAATTAGGCGAGCCAGAGCTTCGGGCAGACAGCTGGACGCATCGAGAGATTTTTCAGCCGACATCGGCGCCCACATCAATTTTTACGCGCGAAACGAACTCCACGATGGCGGCTTTCGTTCTCATCCCGATATTATAATCTGAACGAAAAATTAAGAACATATCCAGTGAGAAATGAGAATAAAATCGATGTCGATTCCATTATCATTTCTCACATTGGGTAGACATTTGCATAATGCATAATAGATAAAGCATAAGAAAGTCAAAGTTTTTTTATTTTATGAAAAGGAAGGAAATGAAGGACTTTGTGATTAGTTTATTTTTGGTGCATTATGCGTTATGCGGTTAAGACTTTGTGCTTCCACCCTTAGACTTGATTTTTTACCGAAGAACTTTCTGAACTGAAACGGTGCGATAAGTTGTGAAGTGTGAAACAAACTAGGTCTAATAAGATAAAAAAACAACTCGGACTAATGAGAGTCTTTCCGCGGTAATTAGTGCGAAGACGATTGTCAAATTTCTAATTTAAAAACATTTAATTAATGTAACGTGAATAGTAATAATTAATAATTATTTTAGGTCTATCTTTTATTCCTGTACTGTCTGAACTGGTGCACACGATGCAATAGGACTGTTCTTTTTAATTGAACTTCTTGCACGGTTCATCTTTTCTCTTTTTTTCTTCAACGTGGAGAGAACAGGAAGAAATCGCACTGTGCACCAGTTCAGAGAGTTCATTGATAAAAAAAAGACCTATTATTATTAATTATCATAAGAGCATGAAATTATACCGAATCACAATTTATCTCGATCCAGTCGACAAATATCTCTAGGTGATTGCAATATATATACGATTTCTCCCCTATTTTGCCTAAATCTTCCTTTCATTAATTTTGAATGAAACTTTAAGCGAGAGCTTGATTTTTTAGGCCGAATAATGTTTTAGTGTTTTCAATTCGAGAATTGCAGAACGAAAGGCTATCCATTGGTCCCTCCTTGAGTACGCTCATGTGATGAGACGTGCTCACACCGAGTTTAAAGACGATCGCACGATCCTCTCGGCCCGTCGTCGACGCGATCTCATTCCGTTGGCTACGTCATCCGGACGAGTAAGCGAGCGACAATGGAATCGCGCAATTTCATTTTCTCCTTACTGCTAGTTTGCGACGCGTTACTTTGCGGTTCGCTTAAATCGCGGCCGACCAATTCAGCCGCGTGCTCGCGCTTAAACGATTCTCCGAAAGCTGCCGTAAATATGCTGCAGCATCCTTCGGAGAGGGTCGAGATACGATGAAACGCAAGAATAAGATAGGAGAGACGTGGAACGCGAAAGTCTAATCTGCAAGTCTAATCTGCAAATCTGATTTTTGCACTTTTGTCAATTTTAACAAGTTCATTTATTAATTTTCATAAATTGCTTATTTATTAATTTATTCATTTAACAAGTTCTTCCTACAAATGTGCTGTTTTAACTCTTATCTTAAATTAACAAACTATCATTTGCGATAATTATTGACTTGAACGTTATATAACTATTTGAACAAAAAATGAAAAATTACACAAGAAGACAAAACGGAGGCCTACACTCGCTATCTTTTTCTCTATTATTTATCTTTTTTCTCTTATTTCTTATTTTCTCTTATTCTATTTTATTTTCCGCGCTCGTAAATCTTAATACGTTGCGATCGATACTCGTTATCGAACATTGGCGCGCGGCTAACACCATTTAAGAGATCTTATCTCTGATAAAGAGATGTCGAAAGTGCAGTGCATGTGTATTAGATACTTCGTGTGTATTGTACAAAGTGCGAACGTGAGCGAATGGTAATGTTTCTAAGGTACGTCCCCAACTTCCATATTCATTACGCGTCATTATACCATTTGCATATCATTAAAAAAAAGTGTTAATTGTAACGTAAAGCTTTCGAACGAGATATTCGTATGGTAAACTTGTAAAAATATGCAGCACGTTAATTATGCATTCGATTTTTCGCCTTGGGTCTTCTCGTTTTATCCTAACCACTTTTCAAGCAAGTAGGTCGCAATTATATCTCCTTTTTTTTTTTTTAATATATCAGTGTCCTGCACGCATACATACACACAGACGCGACGTTATATCGTAATGACGTAACTGCGCGTCGCGCGGGAAAAGCATAAAAGTCACGCGAGTTGACGATTGCATCGGATTATTATCGGCTGCTCGTGATTCAGTTCCCATCGGCACGTGCGCGACCGGTTTCGTAACTTTTCGTCGCAACAAAACGCCCGACGATCATCGCCGCGGTTAGAGACCCTATAATAAGAGTCTGGATCCAAAGCTGATCAGTCTTTTGATTTGGTTGTCACTTCCCGTGTAACACCAAAATTTTTCGGAAATATTTCAACTGAAAAATGAAACATTTCATAAAAGACACAAAATGTATCTGCAATATATGTGAGATAGCTTTGGAATAATAGCAACATGTACTCCTACAGCACAAATCCTTCCAGCAATATTGCAGCAACATTGTAAAGATTGCTGCAAGCTTCTGTATGCATGGGATATGTGATACTTGAAATTGAAAAATTGCTGAAAGATTATTGAAAAAAATCTGTAACTTTTCTGAAATATTTCAAAAACGCTGCTCAAAATTTATTAAAATAATTTTGAAATTATTCCCAGAAATATCACAGATCCTTGAATTAATTTTCATACAAAGTTAAATGAAACTGTACCTCCAAAATAGATTTACTTTCATCTTGGATTATCCTGGAGACCAATTTGGAATTCTTGCTTTCAAGGAATAATTTGATTATAGAACACAAATAAATATCTCATCATACTACGTTATTTATTGCAGAATTCTTGCAGAATTGTTTCACATGAAATATGAAAGGTTGAAATGATTTTGTTGAAACGATTGATTCTAAAAACTTTTTGCAACAATTATTACTGGTCCATTTGATATATTTAATACATTTGGATAACTTGGTACATTTTCGGGAAGTGAAAGAAAGAAAGAAAAAAGAGATATAGAACTACTATATCTACTATTTTTTATTCACTTTTGCCAAATTCTTATTATAGAATCTCTGACGATTATCGAAAAGCAGTGCGCTCCAGCAAGCACAATTCGTTAATAAAACACTGACATACGCGCTCTCCATAATAGCACTTTTATTCATAATGAAATGCGACAAGCAGCTCGCGTTGTTAAGTAATGCGCGAGGCATCGCGCGTAATGTGCACGTTGCACCGCGTGTGACCTGAATTGTTTATGCAGACGGTCGTCTTGCATTGAATCTGCGAGAGTAATTTATTCAGGCATAGAGGAGACTGCACGCGCTTCTTTTCCTCCTTTCTCTCCGTTTCTTAAATAAGAGTCTTCATTCGAAGAAAATCAGAGGTAATTTTCTCGATTGACTTAATTGACCGTTTCTTATTTTAAGTGTTTGTCAAATAGCAAGATCGTCTATGTGAGTTTAGCAATTCATGAGCCGCATATGGCAAGATCTATTTAACCCATGTAGCTCTTGGTACAACCAAGAGACGTATAATGTAGACATGTAGACATAATTTTAAAGTCTACAGCACAATGCTGCTATAAATATTGGTCTCTTATACCCGGTAGAGAAACTGTTTGTGCAAGTATCGAAGAGTAATGGATTTCTAATGTTAAAAGAGAAATTGAGCAAGCGGTACCGTTAATTAAAGTCAAGGCGTTTAAATCACTCATGACATCGCTGGTACCATAATTTTTTTATGACTTTATAAATTTTTACAAAATTTGTACCATATCTTGAAATGCATTAACGAATGTGCGTTTGTCAAGTTATCTTTTTAATTCTGCGTTCGTATCAAACGACTGATTATATTTTTTAAAAACTTCTATTTATCAGGTCAGCAGAAGAATTTTAATGATTATTTGAAGTCTACAAATGTTTGACAGCGATATAATATATAATATTTGGCTTTAAAGCATATATTTATTATATAAAATAATTGTTGAAAGTTCTTTTTAATTGGGAACAAAACATTGTTATAATAGACTTTTATATTATCTTATGGTATCCCTTAAAAAAATAGAATTTACGTTTAAGAAATTTATGTTTATTCGGCTTTTAAAAATTCTACACAATAATAGCCTTCATTTGCAAAAACTTATTTATTCTATAGTGCAAGTATAAGAGTATACGACATTAATAATAATTAGTTTTAATTTGAAAAAAAAAAACGATTTTTATAAGAACGAAGAAAAATTATCGTAAACATGGCTCAACAAAGTTGAGGATAGAACCAACCTTTGCTTTCTTCTATTAAAACTTCTATCCCAAAATTATATTTCCCGGATACTAAAATTATTTCAACTATGATTTTCGGATTCACAAGTGAAACTGAGCAAAAAGAGATGAATCTAACAATTCCTGCGTCTTCCCAAATTGTCTAATGCTTCTTTCCCAACTGTGTATCCGATATTTCTTGATAGGTCGTTCACTGATACAACTACTTCGTAAAACGCACAGATCATTTGTGGCACGTACCATGTCTAGATCTTTCCGGCGAACGCTTGGTTTTCCGATGGTCGCGCAAGAATTATTCCTCGACCAGGTCTCTCGATTCGTGTCTGGTGTCCTTCTGATCCGTGCGTCGCGACGTACCGCGTCTAATATACACCTCTCTACGGGGTGTCCACGGCGTTCGTACCCCCGTCTTCGCCCCCGCGTTCTTGATCCTCGTCAACGATCGCGTTATCGCCACCCTCTTACCACGCTCATATATCCATGGCCGTGTGGCTATTACTACAAGCACGTCATGAAGATGCCCCAATTGTGCGATTCGTACAGAAATAGAGTCTGCAATCTTCTGAGTAATGAGTAACTCAGCCGTCTAACTTTTTCTTACGACTCGTGGGCAAACCTCTTGATCTCGTTTCAGCCCCCCTCGTAGCATCCATCCCAGGGATATTCCGTCACGGAACGCGTGCGCTCATCCCGTCCTTCCTCTGTTTACTTAATCTACTCGCGATGATCCTTTAATGCTACGACGCCCGATGATGTGGGTGGATATCAGCTTCACGTACACAGAAGCAGATGATTAGTGACAATTTTAGGGCACGTGGAGATACCGACCGATGCCACGGCGCAATATTATGTCTCGTCCACGTGTTGACGTGATGCAGGAGATGCTCGACGCGTCATTCGACCACAATCGTCCGAATTTTCGTGAATAGAGATTCTGGGAAGTACGTCAATAATGAAGGGCTTGTTAACGAGCTTTATAATATTTCTGAGTATTATCTTTCTATAGTATTTTCGCTACGATGGAAAAATTATGATAATATAATAATATGTGATCGAGCATATAGTAAATGTAAGAGAGATTAACAAAATTAAGAAAAGAAAAAGGGCGGACAAAATAACGCTCAAAAACTATATCTCTGATAATAATGGAATGACATCTATAGGACATCTAGTTGATGTAGAAATTATAATTAAAAGAACTATAAACTAATTA
>NW_017304461.1:592649-597596 GCF_001594115.1 Trachymyrmex septentrionalis | reverse complement strand
CTAATTAAAAAAATAAAAATTACACCTTTTTACAAATAGTATCATAAATCTAAATAGTTGTTGCGTCATGTGCATTAAAAGAAATAAACATATATGTTATAAATAAAGAAATATATTTTTCTAAAAATTAGTACAACTCTCCTCAGTCTTCTCTTTTATATATAAAACTAAATACTATTATAACAATATTATAAAAATAATGTTAACCTAATAATAATAAAATAATATGTTTCTCAGATATTCCTATTATTTTATCTATTCCCTATATATAAATGGACAGTATAAGTAGATATAAATATATTTTGGCCAATCGTACGTCTAGTAAGGAGTATATATTTTTCTGTTTTTCTTTTAGCATCATACGAAGTCTCGCCTGTAATCGAGTTCGTCTTTATTAGTTGCTCACGATGTGAGCAATGCCAATATATTCATGTATTCGACGTAATTGAATGGCATGCGTTCCTTTAAATTTGGAAAATCAATTTTCTTCAGTCTCTGATGTGTAGCTCTGTTATTATGCTATTTTTAGAAAAATGTATGTGTATTGGATGAATATCCAATGAAGATTTAAGGAGTCAATGTTTTACAACAATATTCAATTACTATCTCTCTTCTCGTGCTTAAATTATCTGACAAAACACGTGGATTAAGAAATGATCAGAGGCGGCAATGTCAAAAGAGTCCACCAAAAATGGACGAAAAAATAGTATAGTCTTAGAAAAAATAAAAATTGTACAATTTAGTATTTGTTTGATAAATGCAAAAACAATTATGAACTTTGCACGGCACGTAATATCGTCCGGTTATTTTTTCTTTCTAGAGCAACGGAGATCTCGAGCCTATTTCTCTCGAGGATCAAAGTCTAGAACGTCCTGAATGACTATAGGTACGAAGAATGGCAATTCCACGAAATTTACTTGCATTGCGATTGCAATCAGCTTGAAAAAAAAATTATCTATGGAAAAACTTTGATCGAAAATCCCATGCGAACTTGCGAAAAAAATAAATTTTTCTTTTATTGTAAATGTATGTATACCAAATACTTGTGAGAATCTAATTTTAATATCTGTAGTGCCAACTAATTAAAAATTTGAGACTGTATATTATAAAATTTAAGAATGTTCCAATGAAATGAATATTGTTTAAAAGCCTCAATTCATGTTTTTTCTTAATTTCAAAGTAATAGGCATTATATTTAATACAGTTGTAATCAATATAGTATTGTTTTGTTTCACGAAAATGGATTACGATTGTAAAGTTTTTTTTTTCAAAAGTTGAGCTAGGTGAAAGTTGAATTAGGTGAAAAATTCTTTTATCAAAAATAAAGACACTTTTTTGTAATCAGATTATTTAGATGAATAAAAAAACGGCTATTTTGACGAAAAAAGTGTCTAATATCCTTTAGTATTTTTCATCTTATAAAAAATATTTTTTTAAACAGATTGGAACTTTTGATCAAAGTTTTTACATTATTTTGTATTTCATTATGAAACAATGAGTAAAATAATAAAATTGTAATGCATAAATTTAATTTTATTTCGTACAATGAACATTTTCAGTTAATTAATTAATGATCCCACAAAATTTTAGTTGACAACACTAATATATTTCTATCATTATCTAGAATTAAAGCACAATTACTACGAGAAAACATGCATTCAGAGTCAAATTCAATCTGTATCTTTCAACGTGCGTCCCTGCTTCTGCGACGATGATCGCAGGGAAGATTCCGTCTGGAAATCGCGCGTGTTTTTCAGAAATGCGCTCGCAGTGAAATCGCGCCGCGAATTTTCGCGCGAGGCCAAGACGACGCTCTACCACGCAGCCGCGTGTTGCATGAATTCATCGCACGAAAAGCCTTTCCAATTCCTGGCATGTTTCTGCACCAGCTGCAGCGGCTTCTGTGCTGCTCCTCGGTCGCGAGCTCCCGGGTACACACTCTGCAAGCAGTTAGCCGCCACCCGGTGTTAAAAGGTTTTTGCATCGTTACGACGTATGCCAATCTCCACATTCTCGACGTCGTTCGCAATCGCTCACGTGCAACCGGAAGAGATCTCTCCAATTGCTAGTTGTTTAAACATTTGTCGTATGGAAGCAGAAATTAAGGTTAACTCTTCAATATTCTGTAAACGTTAAGCGTACTCTAGCATACTATTGATACTGATACAATATTTCAATGTAAAATATTTGATTTTAAGGCGTATTCTTACAGACATTAATATTATAAAAATTCTTCGAACGATATTGGCTAATATTTTCTTTTTTACCTGATACTTTTAACTGATATCGTATAGTCCTAAAAAAATCATTGATTACGTCAAGAATTCATCATAAAATCATATCATAGAAAATATATCAAATGACACAATAATTTTTCCTGAAAATGATTTCAGCTTGATCTTATTAATGATTTTGTCTACCTGAGCGATTCTAGAGTCAAGACTCGTGTTACTTTTTATCATGTATCGTATATTATCCTCTGGTCGTTTGAGATTCATTATTTGCGTTTTCTTCGCCACCTGCCGCGGAGAATCTCTTTCCGTGAGAATCTTTTTCTCCGAGAACAGGACTCGATCGCTCGATCGGCCGCTCCAGAACCGCGCGTTAATTTTACGAGAGTAAAAGAAACGCGCGCGGCGCATTCCTCGCGATGAAATTACTTGGCGGCTATATATAGATCGGCCCCGCGGCCATTCCTCTATACATCTTATTATGGTAAATGAAAGTCCCCCCAGTCGTGTGGTTACACCGGAACGATAGCTGCCATATGGGAAGCTTTTAGAAACGCGCACGAGCGTGTTATGCGCGAGTTATGCGTAGCGATACGGGCCTCTCGTGCGTTACGTCGGGAAAGAGCACAGTTTAATTCCCATTCACTATGGCTGAGGCGCGCATACACGCATCCATGCGTGTGCACGCACGACGATAAATTCGATGAACGCGCGGCCGAAGTTGAAATTCCGCTCGCGCGTTGTTCTTGCGTGATGTACGCTAAGGACGTGACGAGCCACACGTATTCGTCGCTGGTGTAGAAATCGGCCGGGATCGCTGCCAATTCAAAATCGGTGAAACATTGACAGAACAACAGAATCGTTTAAGATGCCTTTTTCGTCCTAATGATGCTGATTTTTAATGGCAAAATAAGTTACACGAAAACTGACGTGTTGAACGGTGGAAAATGCACGAGAATGATGTCAGCGTCATATAACGTTTAATTTTGAACCAAGCGATCTGACGTTGGAAGTTGAATAAATTCAACTTTCAATGACAGACGTCAAAGTGATTAAGCGTCAAATTGAGACCACGTAACCACACTGACGCTATTATTTTTTAACGTCTTATGAAATAGCACCTTTAGGCTATCGCCACAAAAAATGTACATGTACTATAATTATATGATTACAGTCATTTTCGTTTGCCAACTATGCATATTTATATTATAAAGTTATACATAATTATTACTAACATTACAAGTAATAACAATCATAATTATGGTAAATACCACAAATTTTTTTCACAATCAGTGTATGGCCTTTGTAGGCCGAACGAGAGCTACTCTTTTTTTTTTTCGGGACGGACACTCGGGCTCTTACCTTGCAATTAATATTGCAAAAACATGCGTTATTTATCGCATAGAGCGGAGAACTGAGTTTTACGAGAAACGAGGAGGTTACGCGCTGCGCTAATCCTACCGCAAACGGACTAACCGATCGCTAAGTGGCACAACGATGTTGTTGCAGTCGCGATATCTGCACGACGACTAGTACAGGCGCAAACGACCTCTGCAAACATCAGTACTTAGATCTTGTCGGGAGTAGCTCTAACTCTAAATTAGCTAAATTAAGACCTGACTAAGTTCTGGCTGCGGTTTAGGTTTCACTGGCCTCGATATTAACGCTAAATCCAATCTGGACATCACAGATTGAAGTATAGTGAAGTAAAATGGAAGAGTACACTAGCTCTCTTCTACACTGAACGAAAAAATAGTTACAATTATGTACCATAATTTAACTATAACTTATATTTTAAGTGTCAATTATATATTTTTCTGGTAAAACTAGAAATATTATTTCTAACATTGTAACAGTGATGACTATAAAAATGAAATTCTTAATTATAATTATTAATATTTTTTTATGCAATTACAGTGCCAAACACTTTTCTCTCACCGTAAAAAAGTAATTCGGTCATACATTTCTTGTGTTCTCCCAAAGAAACCTATCTCTTAAAGAAGAACATCAATCGTAATCATCGATTATTATGGAAAGAACGATGTGCTGAAGTATTTAAAAATTTATCTAGATACCTACAGTTTTAGAAACAATTTTGTTTGGATCATCAAAATAATTATGTAGGACACTTAAACTGGTTGGCTACTATGTTAAGACTTTTTGCAACATTGTCACCAACGTTTAAAGTGTGTTCTACTCAATTATTTTGATCGTCTAATAAAATTACTTTCAGATCTGTATCTAAATAAATTCTTAGATACTTCAGCAAAACCATTCTCTGCATTATTTATTACAAGTACAGATTATCATAGTGATCAACTTTGGGACAAATTTTTTTCTATTGTCTATTATCTTACTTCCATTCCTTACAATTAGTTCTAGTCGAGGCCAATCATTCATAGTCTATTCTTATATTTGAGACTGTCTTAAGTAGTCTTAAGATGTCATAAGGCAATCAGAGGACTACATTAGCATCTTGAGACATTACTTAAGACGGTCTTAAGATCGGACTATGAATACCTTCAGGCAAAGCGTCATAAGCCTTAATTACACGCGAGGGGACAATGGACGTTTACTCGAACATCTGACCAAAAATTGCATCGACCTGATGCCGCGACCATTGACTTTATGAGAGAAACTTCGTGGACCAGACAAGACGCCGCCAACAGTCGCTGCAAACGACATGGAGTATTCGCCATCGCTGGATCCACAGAGA
>NW_017304461.1:571090-592549 GCF_001594115.1 Trachymyrmex septentrionalis | reverse complement strand
AGAGAGAGAGAGAGAGAGAGAGAGAGAGAGAGAGAGAGAGAGAGAGAGAGACCATTGCTGCCAGGCAATGTAAGACACTGTACAGTGCGATTACGTACATGCGCATACCCGAGTGAGCTCTCGTTTTATTTGATTCCTGCCGCCGCTGCCACGCTGTCTAGGCGACTAGCTCGAGCTACGTTCTACTCTCTCCTTCCCTCTCGCTCCAATTGCACACCTCTACCTCCCTTTCTCTACATCTCCATCGCGTGTACACGCATACTTCGACTCTTTCACTTCATTGGCTTTGCTTCGTCTTTTAATTCCCTGCTCTTTTTTCTTTCCCTTTGTCTTTTTTCTTTATGTCTATTTCTCTCCTCATCCTATCTTCCTTTCTTTTCTATTTCTCTGTTTTGCCATATCCTTCTTTTTTTCTGAATGTGTCTCTTTTCTTTTCAAACATTGGAAAAAAGTCTCGGTGCATTGGAATTCCGATAGATTCAACTACAGGAGATTTTACTAAAGTGCTTATCTAAAACTTTAAGTAGACACAGGTCTGAAAATAATTTTGTTGGACCACGATAATAATTATGTAGGAAATTCAAGTATGACGCAGCAAATATTTTGACATTCTAGAAATCAACTGGAGCATCCTACGTAATTATTTTAAATGTTCAATACAATTATTGTCAAATCTGTATCTAAAATTTAATATTTCAACAAAGCCTTTCTTTCAAAACCTTTTCAAAAATTAAACTATAGTTAAGTAGTTTATCAAACATTCTAGTCTCGAGAATTCAATTACTTTCGAGAATAACAATTACAGAATTGTTTGGTTTGTACTTTTTGGTATAACCATCCGAACGTTTTTCTCAGTGAAGTTTTTTCCCTCTATTTCTTTTTTCTACAGAAAAGTTTCCTTCGGATTTTTTATCTTTCTGTGGCGCACTCGCTCACTTCTAATCGTCAGCATTCTCTTTTCAAGATCTCCACAGATATAAATTCTGTCCAACTCAAATTCTAAAGATAATTTTAAATAATTCTATAAAAAGCGTTATCTTCTTAGCGATACGCATTCATTTATATTAATATGTAAATATTGAAAGATAATACTAACAGAGAAAAAAGTCCCAATTGGGAGACAACTCGGAGAATAAAAACGACCGGCCACACCCCGAAGCGACTTCGAAATGGCTCTTCGACTTCTCTACTCTGCTCTCTTTCTCTTCCTTTCTTCGACGCTGACTCGCCATCGCTTATTTTCCGTTCGTTAAGATGCCGCGGCAAGAGCGAGGACGATTTCTCAGTAAGATAAGCGAGAGTTGCTTGCATCCTCATCTCTCGCACCTGCGAATCTCGTTGTGGGGCCCCCGTTCGCCGACCGGAGCGTGCACACCGCAGGTACCCTTCAACACCTGGAGAGAGACCAGCTGGCAGCTGGTTCGAGTGACGAAGGCCTCCTCGCACCCGTTCTCGGCCATTCCGTAGTTCCAACGCCTACTGACGTAATCAAGGCCACCTGATATCACGCGAGAATGTTGATATCGAGCATTGTTGATTAACCCTTTACTAGTTCATCGAATGATAAATTTTGCATTACGCAAATTCTCCTATCGTTCTCTCACTTCAAAATGATACAATTAAAAAAATTAAGTTTTTCAGAAAAAGGAAAAAATTATGGTTTAACTTTACAGAGAAAATCATTGATTTTCAATCAAATGATATCAGCAAAAAAAGTATTTTTTAACATGATCAAATATCATTTTCGTTACATGATTCTTAAAAAATTTCCCTTTTTGAATTGTAAAAAATTTTTTTTAAAACTTGTTAATTTAAGTTTTGACAATATGGATGATTTTCTATGAAGTTAAATTAGTTTACTTTTGAATAATAGAATGTAATGTTTATTTAACTCATTCATTAAACTCGAAAATTATCTCTTTCGAATTGTGTCATTTTGAAGTAAAGGAGCATATTGTTAAAAATATTTCTGCAATACTTTTGCAACATTGTACTGCAGATACGAAACGTTACAGTAATGTTGCTACAAACTTTCGAACACTGTGGATCACTCCAGCAATATTACAGCAGCATCTCAGTTCCAGTAATATTGCAGAGTAACATTCTGAATATTGCTGCAATCTTCTGTGTTATATGAGTTATCTGCATAGGCCATGTATGAAAAAATTGAAATCTCGAATAAAAAAGAAATCGAAGGGGGGAGTATTGCTAATGGAAATACGCACTTCTCCATACTTAGTTTTTGATAAAAAATAATTCTGACTGATTTCCGATAGATTTCTTTGACCTCGTTGGTAACACAAAACATCCTCTGTGTTTTAAAATAGCTTTCTGCAGCATGGACGCTTTTCGCAAGATGCTCTTTGCGATAAGATGGAATTACCACTATTAATTACAGTAGAGATATCGAACTTGTCGATCGTCGATCGAGCGGCGGGACGACGAATAGTCTTTGATCTCGGTACTGTATATCGATGATTGTGAACTCTCGAGAGAACGACCCGGCGAAAAGGAAAAAAAATACAAGAACACTTTATCGAACATGTCGCCACGGCGTTGCCCTCTTCTTGATTCTTCGCCGAGCCATATTCGCGCGATACTTACTTTGGAACAATAGCCCATTATCATGGTCCACAATGCGATCTGTGCGCGTGTGTAAAACAACAAGGGATATTGAAGGTTCTGTGCCAAAGAGGCAAAGCGACGAATCGTCTTTTTTCCTCTTTCTCTGTCTTTCTCTTGATGTTTGTTTCTACCAATGCAATTTACATTAATTTGAATCTCTGTTTAACTTACATTTAAAAGTCCGATTCAATGTAAATTGATTTAATGTTAATTTTGATTAGTTAATGTTTGTTTAGTCTTGATTTAACATACTTTTTATCTTTTTCTAGTTCTAAGAATTAAAAAGATAAAGAGTAATAATAACCAGCGCGCAGTTTGTTTAAATTGGAAATTATAAAAATTTACACGTTCAAGCATCACTGCTTTCTGACTCTCTTCTGCACTCATTTGATTTAATTATTTAAGGAAAAAATTATTATACATACATCAATAAAATCGACACGACAGACGGCGTATAACTTAAGCTGGCACTCCTCTGCCAACTGAATCTTTAGAGTGCAATTGGACAGAGAGATTTGCAGCGGTAAAATTGAGATCTCTGAAACTGGTATCATAATTTATTTCCTCTTATCGAAGTATCAGCGTGGACCTCTTTTACACAAGGAATTACCTTGCGTAAATTACTACGCTTTCACGTCGGATCAGATATTCATTAAATGTTGCTTAAACTTTCCAACGAATGTATGCTGGCAATTTCTCAGCTTGAGATGTCTCACGAACGTACATATTTATTCGCGAACGTTCGTCCGTCGCCGCACCAGTCGAAACGTGCTGGTCATAAACGTGTCCCAAGCGATCGGCAATACTGAGTGAGATCGTTAATTGAATTATGAAACTGCTATCGTGATTACATGAAAGCGCGATTTCTGCTTGAGCGATCAAATACTCTAAAGAAAAACGAAAAGGGATGGAGAGCGGATTTCGCCCTGTAAGGAAACGTTCAAGATGTCGCATCATGGCGACGAGATATACGGCTATTTATAGACTTAAGTCGAAAGTTAGTATACTCGTCCTTGTGTATCAAGGCTCTGAATTAATTTCTTTTTAGATTACTACGCTTTGCGATTGTTCCGCTGCATTCTTCGGATGTCTTCCTCCAGTCAAACCGACTATTATAACTGACTATCCTTGCGATGTCTAAAACGATCTTCAAATCGCGATGAACTCTACTACGACCAAGATATATCCCCGTTCATAGTTCGTTTCTGAATTTTCAATCGACAGTAGCTTTTTATTTTTAGTTATGATTATATGTAATAAAATTTTTTTTTACATACAGATCTGAAAATAATTTTATTGAACCATTAAAGTATTTATTGTAATTATGTATGATGTTTAAGCTTACAATTAATGTACAAACTACAAAAGTTTTGACATTGAAACAATCAGCTCGCACGTCCTACATCATAATTTTTTGATGGTCCAAATAAAATTTTTTTCAGATCTATATCTAACTAAATTTTTTCATTAAAATTCGCGTTCTTTCCGCGTATAGATATAAAAATCAATTGTGGGATGCTCAATTTAAACTAAAGGAAAAAAAATTAAAAAATTATATCGACATATATAATTTTTTAATTTTTTTTGCATTTAGAGGATTTTTAATTCTGTAAAGGTTATGAAGAAATTTCAGGACTGTACTGTCCCTGATTTTATTAGTCCACGGTCGTATGTCTTAATCAAAATTAAATAATAATTAAAAAGAAGTAACAGACAAATTAACATGATTCGAAATAATTGGATATGAGAATTTGATCGGGTGATTAAAAATTTCTAATTTGAATTAGAGAATATTGTTGATTTTTATCGATCTTTCCGAATTTTCCTATTTTGAAAATGTAGTCCCTGCTGAGAAATGAGTCGCGTCCACGACGAGAGCTCGGCGGCATGGATCGTGTTCCAGCCAGCACGATAACGAGCTGCACGATGCACCGTACGTTCCGAGGTGCCAAGCGGTCTACCGGTGCAAGACTCGAGCAAAAACTAGTCCAGCTTACCAGTCCCGGACACGCCCCAACAGCTTCTCTTGGCTGTAGTTTCTTCCTTTTGCCAACTCCGGCGATTTCCCATCCCGAACGAGAGTCCGATTTTTCCTTTACTACGAAAGGAAGCCGATCCCCCCCCGACGATGAGAAGAAAACCAGCGGCTTGATGCCGATGATCGTCGAGTTAGCGCGACCTACGTGCTTTCTGGACACGATCGCACCAGGGATGGCCTTGGGCCGAACCAGCGACGACCTTGGCACGTCGTATGCTTATATAGACGTGTTCCTTTATGGCAAAGATGAGATACATCTTTTTTGATACCTCGTTCTTGGTGCCATATTAATTGCCGATTTCTATTTGGAAACGAAATTATTTCTAGATTCATATCTATAGTTTGAACTCGTTTTTAAAATATCAAAATTTTCTACTGCATTGTTGGCACGATTATCCAGCAAAATTTTAAATCTTTCAGCAAAATCATTCTTTCTTGTATGAATATTGTATTGTTTAATCACCTAATCAAGCAATTTGTTTGGTAAAATATAACCAATAAGATTTCTCGCGTGGTATCTTTAATTATTACACGAAGCGCAAGCAGAAATACAAGAGCGCTTTAAAAGCGCACGTGGATTTCTAAGATTCCCGCGGAAGAAAAATCGAACTCGAATGACCACCGCCGGCGGCCATCCGGCGGTCGATCCACACGCTCGAGTACTTATTAATTATCGCATAAATTGCGTGTACGCTGAAGGAGTTCGCTCATACGATGCAAGGCGAGGCCTGGGCTTGTAGAATTTCCACGGCGGCGTTTGCGAAATCCGATTATCCCTGCCATGTTTCAGTAATTGAACGTGCGCCGTAAGCGGCGAGGCCAGCGCGTGACTTAAATAGTACGGAAGACCATCGTTATTCGATCTAAGTCACGAGCAGAAAATTATTATGGATAGCGGCGGCGCGCCGCGTCGCATCTCCATCGCTCGCAGTAGAACCGGTCAGTTATCAGACAGGCGCGACGGGTAAGTGCCTCCTCCCCGTAGCACAGATTATTTCAGCAATATTGTAATGTTTCAGTAATATTGCGGCAACATTGCAAACGAGCTGCAAGCTTCTATGTTACATGGATCACCTTCTCACTCAAAAAAGGCTCCTTGCACTGTTAATTCATATAATGTCAAATTAGACCTACTTTGGGTTATAGTCATTTCTACAGGTCGTCACTGTTCCTATCGTTAATTTGATTAAGACAGTGAAATTAAACAATTTAATACAAGAAAATGCATTGACTTAAATTTATTTACTAAATGCTAAATGTATTTACTAAATACTAATTAAGACGTTTACTTTGAAAATTATATTGCAGAAATGGATTGATTTACGTAACACAAGGAATTGCTATATTGCTCTTTTAATATCTAACAATGCAGTATAATGTATAATTCTGATGTAGAATGAGTGGCGAGTAGAAAAAATCGCCGTAAGTAGTGACACGCGAACACCTTCACGAATGTTTCGAGTAAAATAATTGCATTGTTAAATATATATTAAAGGATCAATTTAACCATTTCTCAGGTTAAACAATATTCCATTATTTTTAACTTCTATATGTTTCAAAATTTTTTATTTTAATGTAAAACATGTGATTTCACCGAAGTATGACGTATTCTACGCAATATGGTCTCGTGGCGAACGTTTTTTTGCATTTGTCTATTTTTTTTTATCGTACACACATACCTCAGTTGATGAGTCACGATTATTTTCAGCACTTTTTTATTATCCTGGAAGAAAAAGATTTTCCTCCACCGTGCTCCACTTTGCTAATGGTCGTACAAAAGTGCGACAGATCATCGCCGTTTAACACGCCGCGCAATTCCCGACATCGTCAGATATTTCTCTTTAAACTCTTTAAAGCCAGATATCTATATATCTTGACCAAAAATACTGGGCACCTTATTAACCATCCTTGAAATAATTTTGTTCTTCTGTAATTAATCATCACAATGAATTACATTTAAAAATTAATATTATAGAATTTTAATGACTTCAAACGCATTTTCTCTCTGGAAAACTGTTTTTTTTTTTTTTTTAGTTTGTTGCAGCAAAAAAGAAGCGATATATTTTTAAAATTCCACCTTGGATTGGGAATAAGTCTCGAGTCTCAAGACTATATAAGAACCTAGAGAGCCGGCTTTTTCTTTCAGCACGTTTGCGTTATCGTTTAAGTATGTGGCCGTAATCATACGGTATTTGCAAAGGGATTTCCTAGCTCGTGAACGATGCAGATGTACAAGTCATTCCTGACTTCACCGCTCCTCCACTTCTGATCTCGTTCTTTTTGGTTCACCGCGCACGATGGTGACTCACGATTACGCGGCGGTATAAACGACGTCTCTTTTTTTTTTCTTTCCTTCCTTTCTATCCTTTTTCCTCTCTTCATCGGTCGACCCTTTTTATCGAGCTAGCACCGCGATTTCACGGTGCCGCGCTCGCGACATTAACACAATTAACCCTTTCACCGTTGAATTGCGCGACGAATGTCAGGCAGCTGTGCTCCCTGCGAGAGTATCCCCATGTTTGATCGCTTAATATTTCTGTCGTGTTACAAAACACGCTGTTACTTAGGTTGTAACAGGTGCGACAGCCGTGTCTTGATCGGATATACAGAAAAAGATTGAAGTTTATTTATTTGATGAGATAACGAGTTATAAAAATCGATGAGATCTCTACTAAAATTTTATTTGCAGAGTTTGCAGTATAGAGATAATATATCAAAATTGAATAAAATTTTAAAATAATGCACTAGAGTTATTAAATTTAACGCCGAAATCAGCTTGGCAAAAAATCAAAGTTATTACATTAAGAATGTTGCATTAATTTTGTATACTACTAAAAGAAAGATAAGAAAATATCGCTCTTAAAAAATATATTAGTCTATTTATATATATAAATATATATATATATATCTTTAATGTTATAAATATATTAATTTTTTGCAACCATACGAAAATCATAAAACCCCCACTTTTTTTTTATATACAGCATTGAGAAGGATGGATACTCCAAGCAGCGCTCTATTACTCTACTCATCGATTGACAAAGATCCATTGACGTTGCCGCAAGGATGCTCCGGTATTTCGATCTCAACGGATTGGATATTGACACACGGTATCGTATTGGGCCCGATTATCGACAAATCTTATGCAGTATCGAATTTCATTACTAACATGGTACCGGGAGAACTCATAACAGTACCAGGAGAACTCACGAGCGAGTTGAAATTTCGAGTCTATCGCGATCTAGGGAGCGATTCCCGATCAAGTTCATTAAAGGAACATCACGGTATGATCGTGGCTGCCTGGCAGTGTCCACTTTTAAAGAAGACCTTTGACGAGTTCTTCAAAACATGGAGCTTCTCCAAGTCATCCGAGTTCACTCGATCATTACGGTCGATTTTTCTGTTCGTCCATATCTACAATCCCGACGAATCGGTCGTAGAAACGTCGCTCGAACAAGCCCTGTCTTGTTTGCTGGATCAAGTTCCGCGGAATCTTATCCGCGGGTCATCCGTGATAATCGAGTCTACGCCCTTCGGCAATCCCGTATTCGCCGGTTCGATTGCGCACGGTGTTATCAGTAACGTCGTCGGTGACGAAGGCTGCGTTATCATGACGGACGCGTATGCGTTTCCCGGTGGCGAGGGCGGTCCCGTTTACATCATTCCGCCGGACAGGTAATTATAATGACTCTTATAGAGAGTTCTATGTATTTATGTATGCATATACTTGCTTGCATTTATATGAAAATATACTGATTAAGTATGTTTGGATTATACCAACAAGAAGTATAAACAAAATGCATTCTAATCAGATCATTCTAATCGGAATTCTGATTGCCACGCCGGAATGAAATTTCTGATTACTCCGTTCAGAATGTTCGATAGATATATAATGTATATTAATGTAGTCAAATATATAAAATTTTCCAATAATTTTAAATATATAAAATTTTATATATTGGATATAAAAATATATACGATTTTCCAATAATTAAAAAATCTAAGTCATCTCTTAAGAAAATTTCAATAAAGGTAACTAATCGCGCGCAATAATAAAATCGATGGCTTATCTTGTCGTAAAAATTGTTTAAAATTGTCCCACTATAAGCTATCTTTTTTTTTAGCAAACACAGAATTATCAGCGGCATGGTGATAGCGCCATTGAGCTGGTGTCGCGGGGAATGGGTGGATTACACTTTCGCCGCTAATCTTGTGCCATGTGTACTTAATATTTTACGGAAGAAGAATCTTCCTTGTCGTCCGATTACATATCAAGAAAATGTAGATGGTTTGTTATTTGTTATTTTCTCTTATTATCTACATCAGCAAAGATGTTTTTGTTATTCTTTTTCACATAGCGTCATTAGATAAAGGCGTCGTGCTCGTTAGATGTGGAATTAATTGGGGTACGGGCGTCCTCGTGCATAAGGACACTGGTACATTCCTAACATGTTCGCACGTCGTCGCGGAGGTAAAAATCTCTTATAAAGAAATATTAATTAAAAAGACATATGTATTATCCATATAAAAGTGAAAAATAGAAAATACGCAGTATATTATAGTACGCAATATGAAAATATTAAGTTTATTCTGCATGATAAATTCAGTATATGGCAATATATCTTATCGGATTATTAATATTGGAATTTTAACGTTAAACATGTTCAATAAAATGATAACTAAGTCAAAATGAACTCTGATAGGCGCCAGAAAGGGAGATATCAATCGTAATGAGGCCGGACAAGGCCAATTCATGTATCCGGGCGAAACTGTTGTACAGAACGCCAGAGAATCAACCCTATGACGTCGCTGTATTGAGGGTGGACTCGCAAGATGTGGATCCCTCGCTGAGATCCGTACGGTTGTCTCATACTGCAATTTTAAAGGGTAAGTATATTTCGTATTGTTAAATCCTTTTTGTTTCATCAACGGGCATCGGAAACGATGCATTGGCTATCAATAATTTTAACCGCTTCAAATAGTTCAAATTGTTATTATTTGGAATGACAATATATCGAAGCTTACTCTTGTGGCTTTCTTCGTAATAGGAGGAAATTAGCGATATATCCAGCAGCGTGTTAAACAGTTTCCTGGCGCCTCAACGCCAGGGACATTGACCTTCTTCCATCGGAACAGAAATAACATATAATTGTAAAAAATTGGGTCAATTGATCGTCGTTGAGGGTGAAATTGATATTTGGCCTCATTCTTCCAACTTAGAAACCGACACATAAGTCATCCCATTTACCCGATCGCAATAAAAGTCTATTGCCACACGTTCTATAAGAGCTTTATTGAGCATGTTACATGAACAGTGACGCAGAATTTTCAAAAGCACTCGCTTTGCGAGCAAAAATAAACAGAATTACGTTGATACTCAAATTATTAATTATAATTTTTTAAAAAGATTGTCAGATATTTTATACGAATTAAATCACTTTTTAAAAATACTGAAAAAAAAGTCTATATATTTTCTAGAATTCTTTATACAATACTTATGAATTCTAAAATATCCTAAGACTTCTACAATTTTTCATCCTATAATTTTTTAAGTTTAAGATATTTCTTCAGAAATTTTTATAATACAATTAGTTCTTAAAAATATTATAATATATAACATTTTTGTTACTAGAGAACTATATTTATAATATCTAGAGTCATTCCCATTTCAGCAACGTCGGATTGAATTACTACACATTCTGGACACTCGATGGACAATTCGAGCTAACAAGTGCGTTTCGTGTGCTTGCAGGCGAGCCGATAGTTTCCATAGGATTTCCGTTCTCCTCGTCCATCCGGCCGACTATCAGTGGTGGCATAGTCTCCAAGTCGATGGACTGTGCACTCCTGACGACCTGTTGCGTCCAGAGCGGTACCAGCGGCGGACCGATCATCAATCGTGCAACCGGGGATATGTTGGGAATGGTCGTATGCAATGTCTTCTCTTCGGATGGCACCATACTCTACCCGCGGATGGGTTTGGCGGTGCCGGCTGCCATACTAAGCGGGCCCCTACGGGAATACTTGCGCACTGATAGTCAGTAAACAAATTTAAATTGACCCTGACGATCTAACGACTATACAATTTGGACGGAATGAACTGTAAGCCTTCCACGCCGCAGAGAGAGGCAAATGAAACTTGTGCGCGCTCAAGCGGATTTTTTAATTTTTTCTGCAAACATAGAGTCATGTCATGTCGTAAATAATATTGGATAAAAAGAATAACTTTGTTAAAGTATTTAAAAATTTAGATACAAATCTGAAAATAATTTTGTTTGGATATCAAAATAATTACATAAATATTCCAGAAATTTAAGCAGCTGTGATCAATCAACGGAAGTTAGTGAAAATGATTAGAAAAAATATTCAAATGAGTGCAAAGTGACTACTTAAAAAGAATTCCATTTAGAATAAAAAGTATCAAGATATTTTTATTACATGTTCTTTATTTTATTTGATTTTTATTTCAAAATTGAGGACTGCATCGTATATATGTATACTGTTGATACATTCGGGATTACAAAATCAAGAATAAAATTTCGAAGTAAACTTCGTTTTTTAATTATAAATAATTTTAGAATTATAAATAATTCTAAACATTCACGTGGTTTAGACATTTTTTAATATAAATATTTAAACATTTATGATCAAGCTTATAATTAAGAAACGAAGCCTTGATTGCAATTTTATTATACTTGATTTCTGTTTTATTTTGTCATCTAGAAAATCAGACTGGAATCCTTTAATTTAACTCCTTAAATTAACTTCAAAAATTTAAAGTTAATTAACTTTGACTTTTCCGAACGTTTTTACCGCAAATGACAGAAAACAGCTGATTTATCTTACTTTTTTGTCTTTTCTTTGCAGATCCCGACGTGCTTCGAGCTTTCACATGTGACGATGCGATAGTACGCAAGATTTGGGACTTCTATCCTTTCCTACCATCCAAACTATGAAAGGAGGGCACGAGATAAGAGCATAATTCAAGCTTTAGATCCGGTCAATTAATTGCATAAAGAATTAACTCTTTACTATTCGATTCGCGCTTTTTTATATCGCGTTTCTGTCACGATTGTCGTGTCACGGACAAACGTATCAAACTATTTGTATTGCTGAACGTTTGTCTTTGAACCACGTTGGACTTGCCAATTTCAGGCTCGACACGTCGCGAGCTCAATCTCGCGTCGAATCTCGTTGAATAACGTACGCCATTGACCGAGTTTAATGCAAAGAGAAAGTTTTTCGTGACGTCAAATGCGGCGATCAGTGTGCAAAGCGACACGAGTCAACGATCCTTCGGTACACACGGTACATAAGGACACACCTAATTTTTAGTCATAATTTTAGTCCTGATGAAAATCGGGAGGCAGAATAAGATTATCGAGAAATTAAATTGAATATGCTGGATCGTTATTCATGTTTATTTTACTTTTTTTTAAAATTAGATATAATAGCTATATGACGCGGTCACAATATATTGCCTTATACACTGCACTCGATGCTTACAAAAAAATCACACGGTCAAACGATCGTAGGTAACGTTCGTGAGTAGTGCAGGATGACGAATAGTCGGAGATGGTAAAAAGCAATTGCAATTGACAGAGATTCATCGTGTACAACATCATTCCACGCACACCGTATATACAAGTTCGAACGAATTTATATGCTAGAAAATAAGTTACGTTGTATCACTATTAATTTTGCTCGCTCCTGAATTCCCTCCTCCCTCTAATACACTAGGAAAAACGGAGGAATCTACAACCTCATGAACGCGTCTTCGAGAATGACGATAGTGGACGCTTTTATGATGCTATAATTTTATATTCCTTTTTATCTCCTATCTCTTTTCTTTACCTGCGCGAGATGAACGTCCAGGCGAAAAACGCGGGCAGCGCAGGAGCAATTAGTATCTTAAGATCTGTCACAGTTGTACGAATTTAATTACGATACGGAGATACGTAATATATTGATAAATATATTATATATATGTATATATTAAGATATATAAATAGTACGATCCTTTACACTAGAATTACAGATCATGTATATACATCATGGATGGAGTCTTCGTAATTATTGGAGCATTTGAAGAGTTTTTTCCTTACATCTAAAAATTTCCTCCGCGCGACGTTTAACTTTAATGACTCCTATTGTCCCTTAATCGATCTAATAATTTTCGATGCAAAAGTAAGAAAATAGCGAGTGTCCGGCTTGTCGCTTGCGCATCGCTTCGCGCGCAACATGAGGACTTTCGGGCGATACGACGTCCACTTTGATGAAAAGGACGGAGAAACGATAAGCAAGTTTCAGAAGTTAAATCTAAGTGTTTTGTTCGTCTTATTAGGAATCCACGGCCGGCACACCAACCTTGCAGTTCTCAATATAAAACAACAGTATTTATCGACAGAGATGATGCTTCGCGATGATGATTAACACTGTGTATATAGGGCATTCTAAAAGTCGCATTTATGTATTAGCTACGCTAATCAAAGGCATTTAGAAGTGAATTTATTTTTAATTACTATTCTATATATACTGATTTTACACCTACATAAAAAATATGTTTGATCCGTAATAGGAACATATTTCTTTCGACGTTAATAAAACAAATGGGTCCTTGGGACCCACTAAGATTTTTAATCTTATTCTTTTTAAGATTTTTTCAAGTTCAAAACTATGAAATAAAAGATTGTAAAGCATAACATTTCAAATTAAAAATCAGGAAAAATCCCACTAATATGTTTTAGTTACAGATTAAAATGGATGAAGAGAGCGCGGTAAATTAATCTCTGCGATTGGGAGGAAATATGCGAATCCTAGAATGACCTAGTTTTTGAGATAAATGCGCAACATCGCCAAAAAAAATATTCTATTTTTACGTGCAGTAAAAATTCACTTGACGTTTCAAAATCTATTTAAGTACAAAACTATTGTGAATTAATACGCTATTACTAATTATCTTTCAAGAATTTGTCCTAAGTAAAGCAAACTAAAGCTAAACTGGAGATTCCAGATTTTGCGAGATTTCTTCCAACGTTTCCAATCACAATTTGGGCATCGATGCCAACTATCACATGGAGACCGAAAGCATTCGTATTTTTCTCCGTTAATGTATTACGTGGCCCTAAAAATACCCAAGGGCGACTAGAATCCTTTCGTATTCGATTCACAATCGCACGCTATCTCACTTCGAGCCCGAACTTTTTCTCGCATGAGATGTTTTTTTTTTCGAAGAAAAGTAACACAGTTCTTGTGTAGAAATCACACAAAGCTCTTAGCAAAATTGCAATTTGATCGTCAATTAACTCGTACGCAGGCTCGTTCTAGTTTTTATAGCACACTCCGAATCGATTATGAGCGACGGTTCATTGTTGGTAACCATTCGGCGGATTCGGTGTTTCTTGACTGTCTATACTATAACCGGTAATACTATCTGGGCTTTGAAGAGACGCCGCGTAGAGCGGGTTGATTGGCGTAGTGTTCGTGTCAAACTGGGTCGAGTCATAAACACTGTGATTCTGGAAAGAAAAAAAAGAACATTCCGCTTTGCATTTATCAAGGCAGGTTCCTAATCATAATCAATTAATCAGTTCATCAATTTATTGAGAGTCCTGTTTTCTCATTGCACTCCTTGGTAAAAATTTTCTCAGAATTTTTATACAAATTGGAACATTTTTCAGAAATACTGAGAAAGTCTATATCTATTCTCAAAATTTTTCATATATGTGAAAATACTCTTAAGATTTCTCATTCTATAATTTTTGAAAAAATATCTTAAACTTTTTTAGATATTTCATCAGAAATTATACACAGTAAAAAGCATTTTATATTTATGTTGGAAACGATCTATTGAAATTCTTGTTAAAGTTTGTGGTGAATTTTTAATATATCTATTAAATGTGTTATTTAAATATTTTGTGTTAAATTGATATTCGATATTTCTTAGTTCGGAAATGAGAAGTCATAATTTATTTTCTATACAAAATAAAATTATCATAATTTTTCACTTCCGATATTATTTCACACAAGTGCAATAAGAGAACGGAAGCTTTAGGAGGGAAACTATTGTGAGACTATAACGATTATATTTTTGCGCAATACACGGAAGCTCGCAAAAATTCAGCCAAAGCTGCAAAATTCATTCAAGCATTTGAAATAATAAAATATCAAGTTTCGCGTGTATAACTATTATAATATAATACATTGAAGCATTGCTAACAGTGTACGCGTAATGAAATATCATTTGAAAACGTTCACGAGATTCCATCTCTAAGACAACAGAGTGATATCGTTCTCAAGGGAATGATTGATCGAAGTTAGTGTAAATAAATGAAACCAAGTGCATTGTGACTACATTAATACGTTTAATTGCACGATATTTCTAAACATGCTCAGATATATACAGTTAGATAAAGCTCTTGAATGGTATCTCAACATATTCGTTGTAATATAAGGATTAACAATTAACCAAATTAATGTAAAATTTTAGGAAGACTATCTACGATATGTACATACACAGTAAGTCGACTGTAGCGGTACATATAAATAAGCTATTTACAAAGATTCAGTTTGCGTGTAAAAATCTGAATCCGAGGAGGGATTGGGATGTGCCTCGCTCCTTTTGTGTTTCACAAATTTCGGGGACGTTATAGATAATAAATAATCACTTAAGCCACTTGGCTCTCTCTCCTTCGAATCATTCTTACTCTTTCTGTGCGCGCCGGTTGTAAAGGAAGTCGTTCTAGGAAGTAATTGTTGCGTGACGTTTGAATCAGGAGATATATCGTTTGAGTAAGTTTTAAAAATCTCAGTGCTGATAAGCGTCGTTAAATGTCTCGGATCTGCACTAGCAGTACCATCTTCGACTAAATTGTCAGTGTCAGTTGTCTTTAATCGAGATTTTTTAGGAACTTCCGTTTCGATTTCGTGCGTCCCGCTCTCCAAAATTGAGTGTAACGTATTTTCTAATGCTGGACCCTGAGATATCTCTGAGAAGCTATCGTATCCGTGCGAAAGATTCTTAACTGCAGCCACATGATCTACGATCGTTTTAGACGATACACTCTCTAAGCTACTTTTCCTCGTTTGAGAAAATAAATTAATATTGCTGTCAATTGTATTTGGTTTGTAAAAAAAGTTACTAGCGGTGTCAGTCGAAAGAAGTGAGACGCTACTGGGATCATCGTACGTATCAGAAACGGCTTTTCGGATCGGGCTGGAGAGTCTTAGATCCGGGACGCTTTTTTGAATGGCGGTAGATTTGGTTAAGGGATACTCGACCACTTCCGAAACGTCTTTTTCTATGCTGGAATCTCTACCAAAGCTTCTAATACCGGATGTCGAGTGATACGGCTTAACTGGTGAACCAAAAGTACTTGAGTCATTATTTTTGCGATCTTTAGCGGATGTTAAGGAATAAAGAGAAGCTCTCGGTCTAGAGGATTTTGATGCATGGGAATCATACAGCGGTATGTGAATAGAAGGAGTATGGACCTGATAGATGTAATCGCTGTCGGTTTTTAAAGATGAAAAACTCTGTTGGTGCGGTAATGACACAGTGTCTTCGTCCATCGCGTCGTCCACTTGTGCTTTGTAAGAGAACATTATCGAAGGTTGCGAAACCCTAAAACAGAAGGATTTCTAAAATGTATCAATTACACATGACAGTGCAATTGTTTAAGATCTTCTGTTCACTCACCACTGCTATCTCATATAGTGACATCAAAAGCGAAACTATACATAATAAAAATTTTTGCATACATTAATATGGAAATATGTTCCAATACAATAATATTTACAATTGATGGAAGCAAAATACTAAAACTGTAAAATATTAAAAATTCTTTTCTGTGTGTGTGTTTTCATTAATTAATAAAATCTTATATCAGTTAAAATTAAGCACAAAAATGATATAAATTATGTTTACACTTGTAACAAACTGTTAAATTAATAATGTATAGAAATAAATAAGATTTAATTTCTTCCTTAAACAAGAAGCTAGTTTGCGATATATTTTACATTAAACTTATTTTATTAATATTTTATATTCTATTTATATTTTATATTTATATTAAGTCTATTGATTATAAATGTTATTTTATTGAAAAATATTTGAATTCAAATGTAATTTGCAAGAATTTTTACTCTGTTTTCTTGCTTTTGATATCATAAGAGATAGTAATACTAAGTTAATAAAAGCCTTAAGTTGCCTTATCGCTAAGTAACAACAACTTACCCGAAGAATTCCGACAGGAATGTATGATAAACCAAAGGGGTAAAAAGAGTTAAATATACTGCTGCAGTGAAGTCTACGATGCATAATCCCACTGGATTTTGCGTGTAGTTTAGAAAGCCTGCGCCAATCGACTGCACTAAGTCCAATGTCGCTAGTATTCCAGCGTAAACGTAAAAACTTTTCCGTGCTACAATAGAAAGCGTATCATAAACTCATAATCAACGATGGAACTATAATCTTTATGACAACAGGTACTTACTAGGAAGTGCTAGGCGGTCCCGCAACCGTGTCCATGGCAGTATTAATATAAAGAGATATATCTAAAAGTGACACATCGATATATTCAGTAATATGTATCGATTTTTACTAGTAGAAAACAACGTGTGCATAAGCCTACCGTTGTGAAAACGAGGCTACTGCAAAACCAAAACATCATGCCGCCATGACCGAATACGTAAAAGTCGCGGCTGGGAATATGAAATGTATCGTCTGGTAGGACCAGCTCCAGTGTTCCTTGAGTAATCGTAAATGCCAGCGCTATAAAGGATGTAGCAAGTAATACTCTACGAATACTGGAGCGGCTGTCCAAATGACCTAAGAGAGCATAATTCGCACGTTAGCAAATAGCTACGCTACCGTTCAAAAGTCTGAAGCACTCTGTAATTTTTAAATAAAATCACAAAAGTATTTCAAATATCCATAAAATATATAGTAATAAAATAATAGATTATTCTACATTTACTAGTAAGAATCTTGAATAGCTTTTCCATTCATAGATTTCAACCCTTGTAAATTCTTTCTGTGATATATGTGTTATATTACAGTAATTGTAACAAATCATAGACGATCTGAAAATCGCTGTCCAAAAATAAATTTTTTTACAAAAATGTATTTTTAATAAAATAATTACAAATTTAATTATTTTATTAAAAATAAAAAATTAAAAAATTGTTATTTTTAAACGTACACATTATTAAAAATTTTATGTTGAAGCAGTATAAACATTCGTATATTTACGATGTTAGTAAATAAAATTGATTAAAATTTCTTTTCAAAATTTAGAGGTGCTTCAAACTTTTAAGCGGTTTCCTTCTTTCCTTTTTTCGCGAAAAGACTTTTTATACGCTACTCACCGAACGCTAGACCAAATATAACTACACTCATCTCGGTAGATAGTAGAAAAAACCTCACTGTGACCCATAGGACCTTGTCGGCCTTGCCACCGACCGCCGCCGCCGCGTTCACAGTCATCGACACGACGCAGCGCACTACTGATATAACTACATTACAAATGACCAGACCGTAAAATGCTAAAAATATTGGGCTACTCGTTGCACGTAACTTAAGCCTCGCCCTGTTGAATCGCATTGCGATGAACAGAAGAAACAATAGATTCGGTACCAGGATGATGATATCCCATATTCGCACTCTGTAGAACAAAATGCGATGAATAAATTATCCAGTTAGATCGAATGTCCCCAGATAAAAATCATAAGATTAAGATAATATTTAGTAAAAATCATTTTGGGAAAAATCATAATAATTCTATTCAATATATTTTTAATAATGATTTTGTGATGAATTCTTTACAGAATAATGATTTTTAAGTGAATTTTTAACTTAAAAAAAAATCACTTAAAGATTACTATCATATAAAGAATTCATTACAAAATTATTATCAAAAGTATATCGCGAATGATCTCATTATGATTATTCTGAAAAATTAGTTCTATTTTATATTATCTTACTATTATGATTTTATGTTCTACCTGGGTTGTGCTGCCACGATTGCAGCGATCACCTACCTGGAATCCTTGATCTCCTTATACAAAATAAGCTTGCAGAAATGCTCCTCGTCGTCCATCGCCGTGCTCGCATTGGGAATCATAGTACTGCTCAGGTCATACGTATGCAGCCAACTTTCAGACACCTCCTCCCTCTCAGGGACGTACATTTCCTGCTCTCTCAAGCGTTACGCCGGATCCTCCTCCTATGGTTTCACTGACAGAGGAGAAACAAGGAAACATCAAAACGATAATATAGTCTATTAAGTTAATATCCATTTCAACCAATGTAGTTTAACTTTAATCTCGGTTTAATTTATTCTTTCATCTTTTCCTATTTTTTAGAGAAAGATGAAAAGTAAGACAGAATCATAATTAAGTCATAATGAAATCAAAGGACGTTATCACGATATTATTTGTCACTTAAAAATTAATTTACATAAGTGAGATCACGATGATTCTTTATGATAGTATTATGACTCCTGTACTCTACTTGTGGGATTCAATCGAGATAAAGTTAATCTACATTGAACATAAGAGATGTTTGGATAAAAGACTTGTGCGATTGACGACTCATATCAGATAAACTCGCGGTGTTTAAATCTTGCATTATCTCGAGCAATCTACAGCTGACACGAGAGAAGTGAAAACATCTTGAGACACTAATCTAACTAGCCTAATCTATGATGTGCTCTTTGCTCGCTGATTTATGTTTCTTTTTCACTTTTTACTCTTTTTGACTCTTATACTTTAGAAGAAAACTAGGGAATAGCTTTGGGAAATAGTCTTCCAGGCTCACAATGCTAGCGAGCGCACTTATACGCAAACATTTCGTGGATTGATTGAAAATGTTACAGTATCACTAGTAAAGTCAACCTCGAGTTTAGGTATTAAGACCAATATAAAAAAGAAGAAAAGAAAGAAAGTTCTTATACTTAATGCTTTTCAGTAAGAGACTGATACTTGGTGTTTTCTAATAAGACACAGTGTAATACAATAATCATTTTATCATTTTATGTTTAACATTGACAAATAACAAGTAATAATTTACTGTATTAACTGTGTCTCTCTTGCTGGGAAGCAATCACAATGTAATACATGGTACTTTCCAGACACAATGGGTGCTTCCATTTGGTAACACAAGTCAAAGTAAATGTCGTTCTATCTTTGTTATTCTATAAATATCAAAAAAGTTTGAATGATGTTTGTATCGACTTGTGTCACTAAGTGGAAAGCACTTAGTATAATATATTTCTTTAATGGCAAACAAGGGTATGATGATTCACTGTGTTACACTATGTCATCCTTGCACCCACTGTTTCTTCGTTTTCTGTCGCCTGATATAAAAGTTGACAAGCTTTGGAAAAAGACAAAAAAACATGTGACAAGAAACACGATTGTCGTTAAAACGTTCACAAGAAAGAAAAAGGAATAGGAGGTAAAAAAAGAAAATAAACAGGAAGTTGAAAAACACTTTGTAGCTCAGGTTTAAAACGCTTAAAACAAAGCCAGTGTCGCGGAACAAACATAACCTAAAAGAGACGTTTTCAAAGCCGTCGATCTCCAAGGCGTTTCGAATTCGCGAGAGATGCGCGGTTGGCAACGAGCGACGAGATCGCGGTTGAGTCGTCGAAATCTTCCCCGGAGGCAAGGGTATGAGTCTTGCGGTCGATACCACGACGAAAGAAATCGATAAATAGCTTGGCTATTGTGTAGCTGTCAAACGATTGCTCGAGGGGGGTCGGTCTCGTGGGAGCTCTCTCTAACCCGGCCGACTTGAGCAATATTAATTAGATAAGGCGATCATTGTTAATCGGCTTACCGAGGACGTCGTTCTCATTTTCTCCCTGGGAAATGGCGCGTTCGTTCCGGCTAGCCGAGGCAAACACTCGGTGCGTGACGGACGCGTCTCTCGCGAGTCTCCTTTCCGCCTTTCCAGTCTACTCCGCTCTCACTCTCTCTCTCTCCCTCTAGTCCGCCTTGCTTGATGTCTCTTTATCTCTCCCACGCTTGTTGTCTTCGTTCCTCTATCATTCCACGCTCTCGCGCACTTCAATCTTCAATCGGTGTTCCGCTACCGAGATCCCAGTGTTCATTCTACTGATTGGTGCTCGTTCTCCTCGTCGTTAATTAACCTTGGAAACGGAATAAGATATCGGTAAATATAGCTCAACGTAGAATCTCTGTCATCGTATTTCCGATTAAATCCCACCTCGTAGAGTCACGCGACGCCAAAACAGAGAGTGGAGTATCGCTGCAGGAGGCAGAAGGACGCTGCATCGTTCCGACGTGTTGACAGGTGACGCCACGATTCGCTCTCTGCCGCTGTGTTGTTAAATTAATAATAAACAACAATTGCACTCGATTGTTTTCAACATGCTTTTGTTTTCGTTAGTTTTCATTAAACAAGAAAATAGTTACGTTGATTTGTTTCGAATCTCTCACCTGTCGTGTCGTCAGTTTGATGTCTGTACAGGTTAGATGACGTTTGACAGTGCTGTAGCATGTGAAGTTAGACAATGGTTGGACGGAAATGCAAATCTGTTCATGGACGTATACAAGATTTTATTCAAGGGGAGACAAAAATTTATCTTCACACAGCTTATTAAAATATTTATATTAATGAAGAGATAAGATTATCTTAAAATTTGGAAAAAGTCGACTTTTTTCCTGAAGTTTAAACTTTTTTTCAATAGTTCTGGGAGTACTACTTGTATAAAAATTATAAGAAAAATGTTTACGAGGAAATATTAATCAATATAAATATAAATATATAT
>NW_017304461.1:533397-570948 GCF_001594115.1 Trachymyrmex septentrionalis | reverse complement strand
TATTTGTTTTAGAAAAAATCAAGTTTAAAGAAATGTAAAAAAATTACTTACGTATAATTATATATAAAATTATGCATAATTAAGTGTGAGCAATTTTTTTTACATTTTTCCAAACTTGTTTTTTTCTAAAACAAACAATGCAAAAATTATCCCTTTAATTATTTTTCATGTTTTTACATTACTATTATTATTTTTATTACACTAAAAAGTAATTTTACAAAAGAAAGAAGGATATATGAACATGTATGGACATATTTCATATATGATTATACATGTTTATGAATATTTATGTGTGTTTATACATATTTATACATATTCATGCATGAAAAAATTTTAATATTATTAATAAGTAATAAAATATTATAAAATTGTATTAATATATATAAACATTGTGCTTGTTTAGGGTTTTTTAACACGAAAAAATGACCGTCAATTATTCCAGCAATTTATTGAAAAACGTTCACGAAAATTTAACCTTGCCAGATAGCGGTGAAACATTCTTAGTTCAAGGAGATTACGAGTACTGGCACTATGGTTGCGATGGTTTTAATGATAGGGTGATTATGATTATTTGGGATATATAATAGCAATTAATATTCTCTTACGTATCAAATCATCAAAATAAATACATTTACATTTGTTCAGGGTTGGGGATGTGGATACAGGACACTGCAAACCATTTGTTCATGGATCATAAATAATGAGAATTTGGAAAAAATTGTTCCAAACATTAATAAAATACAAGAGACCCTTGTCGAAGTGGAGGATAAAGACAGAACATTTATTGGGTCGAGAGAATGGATAGGAAGTTTCGAAGTAAGCTTAATTCCCTTAGTACGTATCGGGGTTTTAAATGTAAGAGGATTTGACGGGCTTGACATTTTAAACATTTTATAGGTATCGATTGTTTTAAATCAACTTTATGAAGCTCTTAGCAAAATAATTTACGTGTCGAGCGGAAAGGGATTAATTGATCAAGTGGATAAGATTAAAAAACATTTCGAGCAATTTGGCAGTCCGATTATGATGGGTGGAGACAGGGATTGCTCTAGCAAATGTATAGTAGGATTACACGTTGGAAACAGAGGTGTGTATTTGTTAATTGTAGATCCACACTTTGTTGGAAAAGTAAAAAGTGCAGAACATTTAAAGAACGATCATTGGGTGAAGTGGCAAAACTTGGATGATTTCGTCGATAGCTCGTTTTACAATATGTGTTTACCGCAGCTTAAGTATCGCGAACTAAGCGATAAATGATTAATTGTTTACACGAAATAATTATGTATTTTCGCCAAAAATTGTAATTTTGTATTACGCTGATCTTCGATATTCGATCGATAAATATTAAATTGAACGTGATATTTTGTCTTTTCTTTTCTCATTTATTGTTATGTTAAAAAAATTTATAGAATTATACATAATCCTTAAAATTACGACAGTTTAAAATAGCTTAATGGCTGTTCATTATTATGTTATAATGAATATTATTAATTAATAATAGACGTATTACTTAAACGTGAAATATACTGAAGAATGCAGCGGTTCTTGTCTTTTTTCTATTAATCTCGAAGATTTTTAATCTGTATTTAACACTAAACAAACACCCTGAAGTATCCAATGAGAAGCATGTTCTGGAGTCGCCAAATTTGCCTCAAAAATTAATCCATCAGCGAGAGCATTTCGTCGATTCGACGTAATATATACGGGAGTTTTAAAAGTATTCTGTAACAAGCGTAAAAATAAGAATTATTCATTTTACGATCTAGAAGTTCTTCACAAAAATTGTGGTTACTTGAACGTATTAATGATCAGTTAAATCGTTTTATTTGAATATTTCAATAAATAGGAAATGCCTTATTTAGTCTGACATGAGTTAAACTTTTGTGTTTAATAATATTAATGTGAATTTATTATAAGATCTGTTCTTTTTAACTAAATTTCTTACACGGTTCATCTTTTCACCTTTTCTTTCTATATTGCAGAAAAAGAAAAAAAAATAAACCGTTCAAAAAGTTCAGCTAAAAAGAAAAAAATCTAGATTTATACTTATTTATAATAGTTCTGTAAATTGCATACCGATTTAATTTTCGGTCTTAAAACGCAATCTCAAAACGAAACTAGAATAGTAATATGAATTGAATCGCAAGTATACTCATATATGTTGTATGTAGAAGAAAAGGGACAAAGTGCAAAATAAAGATATTGCTTAATTAATTGAAAGAACTATAATTAATTAGTCCATTGATTAACATCAATAATAATATAGTAAAGACGGCATGAGGATCGAAACGACTGCCCCGGAAACGTACTATCTTTCTTTTTTACGTCACTATGTAGATCGGCAAATTCAATACCTGTAACTTCAATCTATGAACTTCAATAGGTATTATGGTTAATATTGGTAGCTCTTCAAACAGAACTTTCGGATGCGATCTTTGTAAACAATGCTTCTCGATGTCCCACCTAGCGCCTTCCAGATACAATCCGTACACGTAACAGCCCTGTTTAAAACACGCATGGAAGAGTATAATGCGATATTGTTGCAATTTTAATAAAATATCAAAAAGTAAATGTCGTTGGGATTTGCCTCATCGGGTCTCTCTTCTACGTCGTCAGGCTTGAGAAAGTTGGACACCGTCGTGTAAATAACGGAATGATCGAGGGGCCAATTGTTCTTGCGGCAAGCCATTTGCACCAGAGCCGCCAGATAAGTTTCTGGAACGTGCAATCCGGACAACCATAGCACCACGGGTTCATTCGCGCCGGACTAACAGGGAGAAAAAGTAGACATTATTAATTGCGAAGAGATTAACGCACACCTCTTACAGAAATTTTACTTGGAAGGTATGTAATCATTAATTACTTATTTTGAATATTAAAGTGCTGCATTAATAATGGGAAAAAATTTCTGGTTGAAAATGAAAGAACCAGAAGGTTGTGATCACCAATCAGAAACCTAGTTAATTTAATTAGAATAATAATAGACCAGGAAATTCTGATTTGTTTTCATCCAGAATTCTAATTAATGCAACTAGACTCTTTTTTCAGTATGTATAATTCAGCTTTTAATATTAAAAATGAGTAATTAATTACTATCTTTCAGTAGTAAATTGGCCAAATTAAATTTCTGTAAGAGATGTTGCAACATTTTGCTTAATCCATACCCAGTTCGTGTATTGGTTTATCCTCTTCTGAAAATGGTCCATCCAGCCGGCGAGGTTTTTTCGCGTGTCTGGCGCCAATTTGGCCCATTCTTTAGGTAGCATACCGTTATAGAGTGCCATCGAAATATTCTCTAGCACTGCGTCCAGTCCAATCTCGCCAGCGATGGCCTACAATTTTATTTTGGATATCAGACGTGTTCTTAATTGACAATATCCTAAAACAAATTCTCATTGCACATATTTTTAAGAATTGTACATTTCAGATTTATATTATTATATTTCAAAAAGTTTGAAACTTCATCTCTTCCTTAAATCTAGGACAAAATAAATTCCTCTTTTATTATTAGCTGCTGCTTCTCTTAATATAAATATAGAACAAAATAATTGCATAAAGTTATTATGAAAAAAGTAGAATTTTAATAAAGGTAATATATAAAGATTAATAAAAATGATAAAAATGCATCTTGTGTAGAATCTATACGTAATTAATTAGTTATTAAATAATTAAATAATTAAATTGGATCTATGCATTTAACAGGTTGAAATCTCGAAGGCTTAGTGACCTTTCTCAATTGATTTAATGTTCTCGTAATCGTTTCTATTAACTTGTTGAATCTTTCCAGTTCCTGAAATAGAACGATCGCGGTCGGTGTCACGCCAACGCCGAAATTTCTCTTGACCTTACTAATATCATATGGCGCGGGTATCTTAGTCAAGATTTCCTTCGCTACGTTATCGATGAACTCATCTTTGCTGACACCGATGTCGCTCACGGCTAAAGAATTTAACGTCATTTTAATTATAATGACATATCATTATAATTTATCAGAAAATGCAATAAATTTGAAAGTGCGACTTACTCTTTTTATCCAAGCGAGCTACAAACAGTTTTTAAATAAAATATAAAATTAAAAATTACTTAATTGAAAATTATTGAGAGACAGCTTTCTCGAGAATAAAAGCATAGCAATAAAAATGACGTAATATTAATTTAACTTATTTAAATATATTTATTTTTAAGTATATTTTTGAAAAATCGGGTTAAAAAATTTGTATTTATAATAATTGCTCCAAGTAGATTAACTTACGTTTAAAAAACGTTTAGCGAAATCTTTGTTATGGTTTGTATAAAAATATGAACTATTATTAAATCATTGAAATGTCTTATATAAAACGGTGTTTTAAATGATAATAAGAGATAAACGTTATGAATGTCTTATAAAACATTTTTATAACGTTTATTAAACGTGTTTTTAACGTAACTGTTGCGCTTGGATTACGTCATAATTTTGCCATATGATTATTACGATGGTTATTTAACACAGAAACAGTGTTTTGATAAGGCAAGAAAAATATATAACGTGCTCGCACCGGTTTGCGGTTGAAGTTCTATGAGATGCTTCCACATTCCTTTAACTGCCTGCGTAAAGAATCCAATCTCGGCGTTTGAATGCAACCCAAATATTTCAGGACCGTTCACCAGCGGAAGTTCTTCAATAAATTGTAAGTAATCGTCACGATTTCCTTCTGGCGGTATCACATAGTCGACAATATCGTCCTTGTAAAAGTGAAACGGTTGGTGCTCGTCGAAGAGAAAATCGCCGAAATATTCGTCCATGTAAGTGTAAGAAATGCGCCGATCGTAACTGTCCATCACTCTTCCGCCGTACATTACCTGATTATTTTTGAGCATATAATAATTTGCATTCAAAATTTATACGAAAAAGATACTCAGGATGACAATAAAAAATGGAGATATATTCTAGACCAAAAGTTTGGAAGCACTTTTTAAAAATTAACTTAACATATATATGTATATCTAATATATTCTTTTGTCATTATCCAAAGTATTTTTAGTATAAATTTTTGAAAGTGTTTCCAAACTTTTGGTCTGGAGTGTATATAAATTAATTAAGTAAATTAACTGAGAGCTTATGTTATACTTTTAATATATTGTACTATGATTTTAATATACTAGATCGCAAAATTCAAACATACTTCGCCAATTAAATATTTGAGACTATTCCATGGTACTTCAGACTCCTTCACCATTGTCTTCGTCAAATAAGTGTCTAAGATGGTAACGCACACATTAAAATCTGACTCGTTAAAGTCGTATTTTAAGTTCCATCCAATTTTATTGTACTTTCTTCTTTCCTGAAATGTTGAGAGCACTTTAATAAAAAAATTACTCTGAGGATTAAACATGCAATCACATTAAATATTCGCTTGCCTGGATAACTGCGTGATAAAATGCTAGAACGTAAATTAAATGTTTGTAAAGAGGATGAGAACAACTTTCCAAGACCTGCGGGCGCATGTTAAAGTACGTATTTTGCAAGTTTAGCTTCAATCCACTCGGCGGTTCCGTCACCACTGCAAATAAATTTCATTCAAAAATATGATATATAACTTTTGGAATATAATAAGTATTCTACCTTTTAAAGATTGTTGAAGCATTCCGATTGGAAAACTAGGAGTGGGCTCCGTAGTGAGCCACAAGCGAAAATCGGGATGAGGCTTCTCTATGTTCTCCACGAACTTTTCTAAATTTTTCGTGAAGGACAGCAGTAAATGACAATTCTGCAACATCAGCCATTGGCCTCTTGTTCTTGCTGTTTCCAATAATTCCATTGCGATCTAACAAATAATTTTTAAAAGGCAATTAAATGCAGCTTTTTTAAAATATAAAAAATTAATGTTAATTGTTTACTTAATCGATGTTATTTTATTCTATAAAACAAGCCTGTTCAATTGGAGCTCCAGGAGTCAAAAGGCAAAGCCATCGACGTAAAAAAATATGAGTAAGATTTTAGGAACTATAAAGTGTTGATAAGCGTCATTTAAATCGTATCAACACTTTACAATCCCCGAAATCTTACCCATATTGAATATTTTTACGTCGATAGCTTTGCGTTTTGGCTTCGGAGCTCAAATTGAATAGGCCTGCTATAAAAGATATTAAATATCAAGTTGGTACGAAAAGTTCAAATAACACAATCACATTACTTTAAATTAATATTTAGATATGTTTAAAATTTCTACACAAAAATTTTAACAAAAATCAATTTTAATATAAGTACAAAATGTTTGTTATCGTATATCTTACTTTTTCTTGGCTTTGACCGAGCGAAAGATATTTAAATTTTTCTCCGCCGTAACCGTATCGATCAGCCAACTTCATCAGTTCTGAAATGGGATCCGAACCCGGGCTTAAGATGAAAACTACTGGCATGATCGATGTACTTTCGTCGAAAATCATATCGAAGCTCACGTGAGGCGGCGTAATGTATTGCTTGCCCATGATTTCGATAATGTAATTGATAATACCACGATATACGCGATCGATTCGAAAACAGCGTATCAACATTAACTTTTCGAACGATGTCACTCGCGTACTATAATCACACGGAAATTCTTCAGATTCTGGTGTATCCGAGTCGTACCACTGAAACGGAATTAATTATCTAAATAATCACTTTTCTCAGTAGAATGATATTTTTCTGTGTGTGAAAAAAAATGGAATATTTTTAAATAAAATTCGAAATTATTATTTCCACTATAGTTTCGCGCTAAAATTTACGACATTAAATTATTTGTATAGTTACTGTTTTGCATTTTTAGTTTACCTTCTTCCATTCATCTTCACTATCTCGTATTTCTTCCGGAAGTTGTCCGAACTTCTCTGGGAAATCGCTCGCCAGCTTGACAACATCGTCCCAACCCGATAACGGCAGCCATTTGGTAGGATTCGATTTGGGTACTTTTTCTAGGTTCATACTGCCCTTGATGAAGAATTCTAATTGCTTCTGGTTCACGTTGCCTAACTTCTGTTCTATCTTCACGCAAGTTTGCAGGGAAAAGAGCAACTTGTGCCGCGCGAAGATACCAGTGCAGCCATAATCGTAGACATTCTTTGTTAACATTGGAATAATGTTTTTCAGTCGTTCAATGACCACTGGATTCGGTAACGATCTCTTCAGCGAGCGGATGAACACCTCAATGTAACTGTTCAGTGAGTATTGATACATGGCATTTATGGTGGCCATGTCGATCAGCACGGAGAATAGAATTGCGCCCCGTTCCGCTACCGGACGATAATTTTCGCGAAGTTTGTTGATGTCTGCAGAAGTGATTTCTGCGAGCAACAGCGCTTCCATTACTTCATTGGCGCTGTACTTGATGTTTTTCAAAGTCTCGATCAGCTCGATGTTATCCACCATGTTACCTTTATCCACGGCAATCTCGCGAAGAAGACGGTCTTCCAATTGCCGCAGCAGATTCTTATTCTCGCTAGTTTCCAAAATCAGCGTTTCACGTTGTTCCTCGATGTCCGGTCTTTCAGTTTTCACCACTACTGACAGAAGTTGGTTCTCCAAACCCTGAAGAAAAGTGAGACTTTATTGTATAAAACTTAAATTTGATATATTTATAGTTTTTTAAATTAAAGAAAAATTACTGTTTTCTTGAATAAAATATAGTTATAATGTAATTATAATTATATCGAAAACAAATATTAAGAAACAGAAAACTTGTAAATCAATATTCTAATAACACATATTAATTATGACTTAGCTCATTAATTACGATTGTATCATAATTATAATGAAGTTAACTCACTGCTGTAGTGACCATGTAATTGATGACAACGGCCTTGGCATATAAAGCAGGATCCAGCATCGGATTAGTTATTTTTGTTGTCAAATATATTCTGAATTGCGGATCATAATCTATCTCTTTATCGCCGAGAATGACGAAAGTTCGTCCTTCACTAGCTACAGAAATCAAATCAAAACAAGTTTTAAAACTGCAATTATATATATATCGATTCATGAATTCATTTAAATTGTATAACTTACTTTGGATATTTTTCGATAAGACGTTAGCCAAGATGGGATCAACCTCGTCGGCATCTTGAACGAGCACAGACAGACCATATTTGATTGCTAATTCCATTTGCTTTAAGAAATCTACGTCCGTAAAGGAGAGGATCTTTAGATTCTTCTTCTGCTCTCTTTTCTTGATCCAATTTAATGCTTGTTGTTGGGGATCAATACAAAGCGGAAATCTAGATGCTTTCAGAGTTAGTATACCGTTTTGTACGGATAGCTCGTCTGGTGGAAGACCTTCCGAGTTCCAACTGCAAGTTACATTAAATATTAAAAGCACAATGTTAGTATCGCTAAGCTACACGAATATATTTGTTAGAAAAAAATAGAACAGCGATTACTCATACACTACAGAAGCTAGTTTAGCTTTGCAGTAATGTTACTGTAATCATGCTGAAATGTTTCAATGTTGCTGCAATATTACTGGAATAATCTGTGCCACATGAGTAATAACAATAATTGTTAATCCTAATTAGTATTTGTAAATCCAGCCTTTTTTCAGTTATGCGCTAAACTTTATGAAAAATTATTTATATCAAATGTTTTTGCCTAAAATTAGATTTTAGGCAAAAGCTCTTACATAATTTTAATTAGATAATTTTATTTCTTAAATTATGACTTTCATGTATTAAAAAAAATGTTGAATTACGTTGCAAAAATACTCTCTAAATCCTTTGAAGAGATTTATTCCAAAGAATGCATCAAGTTTTGTCAAGTACATTGAACTCTCAAATATCAAATATAAATTAAAGAAATTCCGAAACGAATACTAATTAGGCGATTAAAACTGTTTTTGTATGACATTTTTCTTTTACTTCTAATTTTTAGAAATTTAATGGCATTTGCAAAATTTTTATTTTAATCGATAGATAAAAAGAAAAATTATATAACAATTACTATGTAGTGATATATCTATCTGTGCTGTATGGATATGCAGGAGTCTCGTTTACTTGGTAATTTCGACGTCGTCGCTCAGTTGTGTTTCGAGCTTGAAGGGCGTTGATAAAGGTAATTCCTTGTCTCGAACGCTCCTCTCCCATTCGCTGTACATTTCATTCCTGAACTCGTAGGAAAAAGGACCGCTGTAAGTCAGAAAGGATGCTCCGAGTAAGCAATTTCCTGTGATCTTCACCAAGTCATCTTGAAGAACCTTCAGATCCTTTTGCCATCGTTCATTCTCGGAGGATAATCCGGAGATGAGTTTCTCAGCAGCCGAAAGACGTCGTTGTAACAAATCTGTTTCATCCTGAAGTCTCTGTCGCTTAATCATCGCGTCGTTATATTTCTCATTTAATTCTTTGATCGTTTCTTTCAATCGTTTTAATTCCGCTTCTTCCTTTTCTAACGCGCGCCTGGCTTTTTCGGACTCCGCTTCGAGTTCTTGAACTCTGTCCATCTTTGGTTTCACCTGAAACGACAGATCAAAAGTAAAATGTTAGCGTAGAAATTTATATAATTAACATTTGACTGTCGTTTTTTATAATTGGTCCCCTTATAAAAATCTTATGACGAGTAACATATTCTAGCTAAAGAGTATTGTTGAAAGAAATATCTTTAATGATTTAATATTAAATATTATTTATTGAAATATTAGTATAGGGTTTATAACGCCGATTCTCACTAGTTTAAATTTTTCTTTTTTTATCGTATTAAAATTTAGAAAATTTTATTTGTATTTTAAATTATTTAGTATGTTATATATATTGAGGACTTAAATCGTGATGAATCTTTAAATAATAAAGAATAGAAAAGATTAAAAGAAAAAAAATGAATAAATAAGAAATGAACAAATAAAGAAATAAATAAATAAAATTAGATTTTAGGCAAAAGTTAACAGATGAATTGTCAATTAAAGCTTACAACATAATGTAATAAATACCTCTCTAAAAACGGCGCAATAATCCAGAACAGCAAGCACGAACTTGTATAAGCCGTATCCTGCTTTGCTGATGACTTGCATCTGATCCAGCTTATCCGACTTCTTCAAATGCGCCTTTACCGCTTGCTGTGTCCGCAGAGTGATCAAGTCGCAATTCATATCCTGCAAGTGCCTCAAGAAATAAGGATCGCTCATCATGCCTTTCGCCCCTTTCCACGATACTTCTTTGACGCCACGAAGCATCGCAACGCATTCCGAGACAATCTGCACTGGTTCGGGCGGAGTGGGAAAAGATCTGAATAGTCATTACTGATTTTTAGCAAGTTTGAAGATTAATATCTTTCGATTAATATTCTACTAGGCGATTTTCTTTACTTTTTTTAAAATTCAATGAATAGTTGATAAATATTAGAAATATTAACAAATCTTAGAAAGGATCAAATTCACAGAGTATTTTTGATAAACTTCAAAAATCTACCCATTATTAAGACTTATGTTTATAAATATCTTTTGTTTGTCACATTACAAGTTATATTATATGTAAAGGCAAACGTATTTATCGGAATCCTTTAAACAGATGAATTTTATATAATATAAAACTTATATAAATAAAGAAAAGTAACTAATCCAGAATGGACCTTATCTCGGTAATATCTGCTTTATCGAGGTCACTCAATGCAAGTTTGGCCGCATCGAGGATCGGTTGAGCCTCCGCTAAGGCTTGCCTAGCTTCCGTTTGTTCTTTGGTAATTATTTTCTGCTTATCCTCAATTTCCTTCATCTTTTCTTCTCTCAGAATCTTTTTTTCCAACTCGATGTCTGTGCTCTTGCCGATAGTATTGAGCAACTGTTCGCAGTTTCTCGTTTGTTCATTTATTTTGATTCTTTGCTTTGCCAAGACTTTATTTAATTCCGTTAAATTCGCCGAAGCGTCTGTGATTTTCTGTAATCCTATAAAAAAATTTTATTATACGAAAACGAAAAACTCCGTCGAAAGATAATTTCTCTTAAATTATACGAAAAAACATAAGACTTTTATTGAAAGATAATTTCTTTTAAAAATGAAATAAGAGACGTAAAGGGTGATATTAAAGAAATATTGTTAAATTTATTGACTTCATATCTTATTAATGAAGAAATATAATAAAAAATAAAATAATTTTGTATAAAAGATTTTTATATAAAAGATTTTGCAACTACCTCCGGAAAGACGCGTGCAGCGCGAAGTTATGAAAGTCTTCTTCTCTACCAATAGATTCAAATAAGTGTTGATAAAATTCATAAAATGCCATGGCGTGACATAATTTCGTCGCCTCAGCTTCGTCGCAAAATCCACTGTATATTGCAATACGGATGTATGTACGTATACAATGTGACTCGCGATCACTTCCTTGTACTCTCGCGGCACGATCTGATTCTGAAAGAAAAGGATTTCTCATTTCATGTTGGAACATTTCAAGTAGAACAAAATGTCATTATCATATCGAAATGGCGTCAAAGTGTCTCCAAAACACTTAAAAGTCACTTTTCGATCAGTCACGATTCATTATGACTTTATCGGGATCTTATTCTGTTTTATTTTTGCTCACGTCGTTGAGTAGAACATTCGCTACCGCTATCAAGGCCTGCTGTGGCCACGGTAACATCCAGTCTATAGTGGTGTTGTTGATTAAACCGGGATAGTTGCGACAGTGTGTCCGTAAAACATCGTTCGATGGACTCATCGCCAACGCTATTCGTAAATTCGCGGTGCATGTCTTAATGAAATACGACCAGACACTCTTCCTAAAATAAAAAAAATTTGATTTTAATACTAAAACATTAGCTCTGCCCAAAGTACTTCTTTATTTAATTCGGTTTGTTCTCTCACAAGAGGTATAATTAAACTATCGTAGATTGTTTGTGTTTAGGTGTAGATTATAAATATTTTGGCATTAAACAAAATGTATAAAACTTATGTTACATTAATTAAGAGTGACTTATTTCCTTGTAAGTAGAATTTACTATCAATATAATAATATATTGTATCACTTATAATATTATCGATATCCTTCTCAGGATTAAACATGTATTTCAAGAATATTAAAATAAAAACGTGTAAAGTGGACAAACAGCTTACTTTGACATATCAAAGCCTGCTTTAACCGCTGCATCTCTGCAGGAAGAGACAATTGTGTCTTTCTCGTCATCGTTGAAGAGAGTCGGTACGAAACCTATCAACATGCTGTTCACCAACTCAAGGAAGCTTTCGTCCTTAATGTGGGCAGACGTGAACATAAACACAATCTTTTTATTTTCCAGACCGACCATGTTATACAAATTCTTTATGTCTTCGCGGAAGGACGCTTGATTGTATCCGCGACGCAGAACGATCTGAAAGACTTGATAACCGGCAGCGAAGGATGCTAACTTGATCACGGATTTCTTGCCGCTGCCACCCGTACCAATGACCAGTACGTGACCGCAGTGCATCCGAAGTGCACGATGCACTCTGGTCAGATGCTCTAGCGCGTCATTGAAGAGAACCATGTGCAGCTTTATTCTGTTCCTCTCGTTGTATTCTTCGAAAATCTGTAGGTAGCACAAAGACATTTTTTAAACATATATTGAACATTAATTTAATTCTGTGAAGTTGACGTTAAAATCTGTCACACAATTACTGATGCTGGATCTGTGATATTTATTAAAAGACACTAATTAATTTCAAGGAACCAAAATGACATAATTCATATACAAAAGAATGTGTATGAATATTAATAAGTTTATTTTAATAACAATGATTTAAATTTGCAATTGTAAATAAAAAATATAATTAAGTAGAATTAGTAGGACCCACTCCTCAATTCCAGGTTAAACAACGACGTTGCTTGAATAATATTTAGAGATTTTTATAGATAGGAATGTTAATATAACATAGAAAAGTAATTAAAAATTATATATTTAAAGAAAACACTTGACCTCTAGAAATAAGCTGTAAACTGCTTCATAATCCAACAGATCCTCATAAAATCTAGGCTTATCTTCATTGAAGGCATTCCTGAAATCGCCATACAGTATCGGGTCTCTTAAACTGTATTCAATCACTTCAGGTTCTAGTTCCCAACAAGTTTGTATTTTTTCATTCAATTGCTCGATTACTAAATTTTTATCCTGGAATAGCAAAATTATTTTAAAAACAAATCTTTAATTCTTCTTTAATTATTAATGTGTGTTAGATTTCCTAGATTCCCCATACCTTATAAAGTCGTGCTACATGTATAAATGTTATTTATATACATTATTATATTTAACGTAAATTGTTTGACAATTAAAAACTTTTTTCATTTATCTTTACTTTTAAAAAATGTATGAAATATTATCAATTTAAATTCATTTAATTGTAGATCATAAAAAAAACTAAAAATTGAAAAAAATGAAAATTGAAATGTAATGTTGAGATGTCAGAAATACTCTACGTGAATAATTACGTTGAAAAAAGCCACGCGAATATATAATGTAAGATTAATGTACAGGAAAAAAAGGAGAAGTCTTATTACTTGCACGCTAATGAGGCGATCGCATATAACTCTGGTAACCTCGTTTCTCCAGAGTCTAACAAACTGTTGTACGGTTACGAAAAAGAAATTAGGCTGGGTCTGAAGCAATCCAGCCATAATTCTTGAGAGATCCCGCATATTGAAAATATAGTGAAACTTGGACGGAGTCGGCAGTAGTTCCTTCCTAACTATCTGAATAGCATTATGTTGTTAATATACATATCTCACTTAGAGATATAATGCTATACGTAACGTGACGCAAAATTACCTTGTAAAGTTCCAACGTCAATTGTACAAGTTTGTCTGCGATAGATAGAATTTCCTCCGAAAATGTTTGCAGATGTCCGGATAAAATACTCGTGTAAATATAATTCAGAGTCTCGTTCGTTGGTAAAGTTACGTTGCAAACTGAGAACATTGAGATAAATCGCGGATCAACTTCGTTCCTACCACCACCGGGTTCTCCCATAGCTGCTAAATAATCTACAAAAAATATTTTGTACTGCGACCAATTAATTAACATAAAAATAATGTGTTTAAAAATGTAAATTCTAGGATAAAATGCGTTAATTTTACATATTATAAACAATTAATTTTACTGAAGAAATATGCTTCCACGATTTATTTACAAACTGTGTCAATATTACACCTTCTATGTTAATTTTTTACATAATGGTTGTGTTACTTTCTAACATTCATTTCGTGTTAAATTAACACAAAGATTTATGTAATTTGTATGAAATGAATTTAACACAAATTTTTAACTGTTACAGAAAATACATTCGTGACATAAGTCTTCAATTAATTAAACATACATATTATAAGCGTATATTAAATCCTCGATGTCGACAAATGATGAAAAATTGATAAAATTATTGCTAGGAAAATTGATTTCGTGTTTTTAAAAAAGCATTTTTGATACTTCCTGAACATACTTACAAATATCTTTCATATATTTCCAATTCAAATCGCGTCCGCGATCATAAAAGCCACCCTTTTCAAACAATAGTTTAAGAAACGCGATGGGCTGTTGGGTTCCATAAATATCCACGATTGGCATATTCATGTCGTCGATGAAAACTATTAATTTCTTTCCAGGCGGGGCTCCGAATACCTCTCTCGATCTTTTTTCCACTACCGATTCGATATTCGTTTGCACGTCTACTGAAGTGGTTCTTGAGGAAAAGTTTATTAAGAGCTGTTCCTATTTGTCATAAATTGTTGATAAATATAAATTTTTCGTATCTTATTGCATCGTTTTCTTTCTTTTATGTATTATATCATATATTTTATTGGAAAATTATTTGAATAAAACACAAAGCGTTTCAAAAGGAGAGGTCAATATTTTGGGCGATGATGGCATTGATAATCTTAACTAAAAAAGTTCATATAAATGTGTGTTCTATTCCGAACGGTTTCCGAGATTTCCAAGCAAAAATTTATATAACAGTTTTATGTGAACAGTTTTACTTAAAATGACAGACCATCATAATATTGACATTTTCTCTTGAGACACCATGTATAGAAAACAGTTACTAATTAAGTTGATTTCTTCGATATAGGTTTTTTTTTCACTTACGTATTTTTCGGGATTCAAGTTTCTTAGAAACTCATGAATTATCGCCGTTTTCGATGTGCCAGTTTCTCCGACCAACAATACCGGTCTCAGTACATTGTTCATGAGATTTACGAACCATGTAGTACGCAGAGTATCAGTTGTTTGCACTAAAATGTCCGAAAAGTTCTTCTGTCTGTCATGAACATACGTTGGTACCAACCACTGCCATGCCATCCAAACCTTTTTCTTGATATCCAGTACGTAATCGTAGATGGTTGGAAAAGATACAGGTATAAATTCTGAGCAAACATGCACATTTATTTTTTAGTTAACGAGCAAAAGAAAAGATACAATAATCAGATCATCTTATTAAATTTATTTAATTTCCGTATTGATTAATTCACTTATTTTTATTGAGCTTACTGGCGGTCGCTAGTTCAACGGGTGTGTCTTGCACTAACATAAATCCACATATTTTCTTTATGTACTCATCAAATTTGGAGCGCGCCTCGTCTACAATAGATGCACCGAATGACCAATAGCACGCTTGAATGTATATTGCCTCCCAGAGCTCCTCTTTCGTCACCAATAAATTGTTCTTTTCATCGATTTCTGATTTTTGTTTTGCCGATTGATATTTTAATGTTGACAATAAACCATCAAATACGAAGCAAAATTGAGTTACCTTCGGAAACCATGCAAAAAATGTTATTAATAAAATATTATGTAAAGTAAAAAACATTTTGTATTTGTATTAGAGACTTTCTGTCTTCCTAGTTAAAAAATTTATGAGTAATTAAACAAATAATATAAAAATCATATTTTTTTAAATGTAAATTCTAAGATAAATAAATATAAAATGTGTTAATTTAACATATAATATTATAAATTTTAATTTTAAAGAAATATGATTACAAATTGTATCAATGTTCTAAAGTAGATCTTAGTACTTAAATAATTCTGTGTAAATTTATATACATATCCAATTCTGCAAACCGCGCTACGAAATCTTGTTTTAATGATGAACAAAAGAGCAATAATATCATATATTAAATTGACAAACAATTTATTAATATTGATGCTAATAAGCAGTTTTAATAAACATCTTTTATTTACTTAAGTATTGAGATCCAAGCAGTGAGAATACCGAACATAAGATTTCTCTTACTTTATTAGATTTATTCTCTTCAGTCTAATTTCGTATTATAATTGTGTCAGTAATTAATTTTTATATCAGTAATGCGCAACCTTTTAATTACCACTACAATCATAATTGTCCACAAATCAATAGTCAATCTAGTAATTACCATATTGAGTCCAGTTTGCGGTATAATTGTCCGAAGAGGTTCGACTGTTTGAGAGCCTAACATTCCTTCGACAATAAGCTTAAGTGAGCCATGCACATATTTCTCGCACATTTCTCGAAGAAAATCTTGATCGGCTTTGTTTTTGGTTTGTATCCACTTGTCCATATACGGTTGGTAGCCTAGATTTTTTGGGTCTACATAGATCATACCCGCTCTTGAAACCGTTGCAGGTGAGGCATACTGCAAGTCGCCTACCTTTAGCACAGAGATCAATTTATTTTTTAATAAAGTATCTAGATCTTTAGAATTATTAAAAATGTCTATTTTTTTTTTCTATAATTTAATTCATTATAACATTATTATTCTTAATTCTTTTTTCATTGTAATTTGTTTCAAAACTATTATTAATTCATTATGAAATCGTAGTTATATCATATTTATGGTATAATTTTTATACAAAGAGCGACAGTAAAATCAGTTACAAACAATACCTCCTATCGGCTTTATGCTCATATTTATTTGAATATCGTCTTATTCAAACATTAAATTAATTTTTCTAAATTGTCCCTTACAATTCAATAATCGATATTATATCCACATTAAGTTACCTCAAAAAGCAGACTACAATAATTCTGCAATTTGATCCTTTCTTGATTGGCCAGAGTCAATAGCTTGTTATCATCCATTACCGAGTTCATGTTTTCGATCCATAAACAATCAACATCCCCGTCGAGAAGTATGTATCTTCGTTCATCTTTACTGGAATCTAGCGGTCGATTAATTTCTCGAAAGATATTACTCAAAAGACCATCCGTCCATTCTCGTGTTGTAGAATCTAGCTTTCCGTACAGCTCGATGACGGTGCAAGCCTTTAAAAATCATGATGACATAAAGAATTTTACAATAAAATTTAACAATGCTACTGTTATAATTAATTATTATTCACACCTTAGGGTTCAAAATGTGCAATTTTGTGGGTTTACCAAGGTACGTTTGTGCTCTGCAGAGCGTTTTAATGACCACTGTCTTACCACCGCCGGTGGGACCAATAATCATCGTAGAATGTCTAATCATCATCATTTCGTATAACTGAATGACTTTATCAACCTAGGCCGAGTTATTATGTTTTTTTATTATTTTTGTTAATTTGAAGTTTTACGACTATAATAGCTAAATATATAGTATATGTATGCACGGAAAGGATGTTACTAAAGTATCAAAAAATTTAGCTAGACAGATCTAAAAAAATAATGTTGTTGACTATCCAAATTATTACATAAGACGCTAGCCTAATAACTGATATCGCAAAAAATTTTGACATTTTAGTTCGATTGTTTTTACATAATTATTTTTTGGTCTAACAAAATTATTTTCTATATCTAACTATAAATCTATTTATCTTAAAAATATGTTTCTAGCTAAATTTTTATCTTAATAAATTAAGTTTAGTATTAAATACTTTAGCAAAACCTTCTTTCATGCAATGCATTAGAAATCTGGAAAACTATTTACTTGCTCAGGTAAAACAATGTAGCCACGTTCTTTTAATATCGCTTCAACCGCTTCATTAAAATCTGAATAGTGCATTCTGGGGCAATCCAAGTCAGGAAAGAGATCTCTGATCAGACCCAGGAAGAGCGGCACGTCGTCATATATAAACTTAGATAAGTTCATGTCTCTAAGGGCTCTCATCAGCACGACGTTTTCGGGTAAATCATTGGAAGTTTTCTTCAACTGGCCGGCCGTATTAAGCACAGCTTTAAGGGACCTCAAGCCAAAATCATAGTGTGTTTGTTTGCTCAGCTGTTCGCTCGCCAGTTTATAGAGAACGGTCATCTTCTTTGCGAGCAACTTCGCCGTCAAAAAACCGGCGCTAAAAAGCTTAATCTGACAGATTAACTCGTTATCCGGCACTGTGCAGACTACTGGTCTAAAGAGGGCTTTAACAGACTCTGGTAACTCTAGACTACCGGCGTATCCTGGATTCATGGTGATAAAGATTCCTATCTTCGAGTCCATTACGATATCTTGACCCTCGAACTTTTGAAGAATATTTTGGTTATTATAGAATATAATATATACATATAATAAATAGAAATAGGAATTTATATTTAATAAAAATTTGTTTATATTTATCATATATAAAATAATGGAGAAATTAATATAATCATATTAGATAAATATATATTTATTTAAAAAATTAAGAATAATGTAGGTTTAAATTAGAATAAAAATAGAACTTTACTACAGAAAAGTAAAAATAGAATATCAGACATGAACATATATTAATATTATAAAATACTCTTCTTTATATATATATATATACTAAAATTATTCTATTAATTTATACAAAAATTTTAATATAATATTGTGGCTATAAATAACTCGTATTATTCCCGGCACTTCGTGCTTTTCAGTTTAATGAAATATATACCGTAAATCTTTGAGCTTTAACTTGTAGTGCCGAGCGTATAGTTTGAAGCTGGCTCGAAATAACAGAGACAACAGCACTCTCGATATGATTGAATTCGTCGAAACAACCCCATGCACCACACTGAGCGAGACCACCCAGAATCTTTCCAATCGTGATATAGTCCATTTCTCGGCCGCAATTAGTTACGATACATAAGAGCCCTAGAGCTTTCGCTAAATCTTTGACTGTCTCAGTCTTTCCAGTTCCAGCAGGACCTAAGTGTTAAAAATTAAGAAAACGCAGTTTTATTATTATAAACTATTACTTAAATCATTAAAAAATTAAAACGGATAAATTAAAAAAGTATTTGCGCTGATATTTTCGAATACCACGTAATATTTCACTTTTTCCAATATATCTTTGTATTTATAATTACAATACAATATAATTTCTACAGTATAATTTGTTTTATCATGGCTAGATATTTAAGATCGATGAGAAGCTTATCTTGAGATATTTGCAACTCTGTCATATCTATATGCATTACATACCCGCCGGTGCAGCGCCTAATTGCATCGAGAGAGCTTGCGTAATAGTGAGATATATTCTGTCCGTCAGTGGCGTAATGACCAATCTGCCATTAAGACCCATGTACTCGTAACCGTATTCGAAAGTGCCTGTGCATTGATTCATCCATACATTGTCCAGGTCATGAACCCAGTAAAATCTATATACGAAAATACTTAGCTGTAGATTACAATAATTGTAAAAGTAACAGCACTTTTATATAAAGCATATTTATTAATTTTTAATATTGTTATGACTATCAAAATTATATTGTTTAATATAAAAAAATTAAAATTGTATTATTAAAAGACTTGTATTGTTTACATTGTATTGTTGAAAGCTCGCACTGTTTAAAAGACTTGTACTATTAAAATTTGATAAAGCCTACATATTTTTATATAATAAAAAAATTACCTTAATTGGCTTTCCCATTCGAATTCTGTAGGATCCGTAATACTGTCTCTAACAAAACCCTCGACAATGTCGCGAATGTGCACGTAGATAGTTAAAACCATGTCAATCTTCTTTCTGTCATTATTTGTAAGCGAACCGGTACCCATCAATGTCACCACTTCGTCCAGTTGAGTATTGAGTTGTTGTAAATACTACATAAAAATAAAATACTACATACATAAAAAAAGAAATACTTTTTCATATTCAATAACAAATGATAAAACATGACACAAATTATATTCACAATTTGTGAGCATTACTTCTTTCATAGCGCGTTTATTTCCCTGGGATATTTTATCGAAAACATTCTCGACTTCTGCAGTCCACCATATTTGATTGGCTACGAGAATCATCATTCCTTGAAAGTCGAGTATCCACTGAGTTATTGGTCTTCGCACCTACGTTTACAAAATAGTGAAAGTTATTATATACAATTTCTAAATAAAAGAATATTTTAATTTGTCAATTAGTTTAAAGTAGAATATTTTAATTTGTCAATTACTTTAAAGTGATACATTAAAGGAGAAAGTATGAGATATTTTAGAAAAATGTTTTTTTGAAGAGCAAATAAACGGAAGTAACGTGCGATAATTCAATATAAACCTTGCCGTAATTGTAGACCGCTTTCTTTGTTAGATATCGATTCGATCTTTTCATTTCTTCGAGAGCCAGCCCCATCCAGATTTCGACCTGATCTTCCACGGACACGGCATTTCTGAAATCCATAACTTCTCTTTCGCACGATACGAGAGCCGTAAGCATCTGTTTATCTGATATTATGAATTTATCGAGATTATCGAACATCTTTCCTAAGTGTTCCTGAATTGCCGTAGGACTACTACTGCCGAGAATACTCAGCAGTTCTTCGTCGCTAATAAAATTGAATCTTGGGAATATAATGCGTTTATTGCACAAATATTCCGTCAAAGACTTTTGGCACTTCTCGAGGGCTGCTATCATAGTTTCAAACTCACTCTTTCGACCTAATATTTAACAAATAAGTAAATAATTATTTTTTAAATTTTTTCTAATTTATTTTATATTTTATGAATATTTCTTATAAGTTTCTTATATGTATATTTTTTATATATTTTCGAAATTTTCTTGGCGACAATTTTTCCTAAAATTCTTTATATATTTTTTCAAAATTTTTATATAATCTTATAATTTAAAAAAATTTTTTTAGCTTTTTATACGAATTGGAATAATCTTTTTAGAAATGTAAAAAAATCTAGATCTTTTCTAGAAATTTTTATACATATTTGTGAATCCTGAAATATTCTAAAATTTCTCATTTTCCAATCTCTGCAATAAAGTTTAAAGAAGTACATGATTTTTTTTATAAATCTTCATATTATTTAAAATATAAAAATTCTTAAAAATATGTTATACTAATTTTTTTCAACTAGATTAACTTTAATAATGAGACAAACTAATTCTCTTTAAGTACCATGAATCAAGCAACATTCCAAAACATTGAGCCTCTTCGACGTGTCAATCATGATTTTTCGATAAACTTGATCGATATTATCGAATTGTTTTGTTTCGTCCGGTAAGTGAAAGCGAATGTCGCCACCCACGAAAATACCCTCGAGATATAACCACTTTCGCTGAAGATCCACCCACACTTCCAGAACTTCGGAGATCGTATGCATTGTGCGTTCCCATTTTTGTACGACATTGAGAAACGGCCCGATGAATTGCGAGGATGCCATGCTGTGTACGTTCAACATGTTATCTTCGAGTACCAGATTCAATTCGTCAAGTGGTCCAAGAATAAAGCCGCGCTCTTCTATACCTGGAAAATGCAATCAACAATCGTAGGATTATATATCTCATTATAGTTATAGTTTAATGATAATTATTTTCAGATATGTGCTTAATTAAATTTTTAGATACTTTAACAAAATCGTTCTTTCCATGAACTAATTTTTTTTCAAATTCAAGTCTTATATACTCGCATACTTGTTTGTTCAATAATAATAATAAGTTCATATTTTTCTAAATACCTTTATAATGTTTTATCATATTAAATTCCATGGATTTCCATATTTCTGTTAATTCTTTTATGCCTCTTTCTATCGAAAGTTCTTTCACGGCATACATTACAACATCTTGTGCAATATCTTGATATTTTCCCAGTTCCATAGCGAACATATTCTCTAAAGTAAATCTGGAACGATCCAATATTCAGACTATTATATTTATGTACTTAAAGCGAATATTGTATGGCTTGAAGCTTACCCCTCTATGGTAAAAGATTTTTCTTGCGCCATGTTTATATCACTTAAAAAATGTCTATGTAACTAATTATACTTTTACAAAGTAAGTATCAAATTATATGCACTTGATTAAGTTTATGTTGGTCGTTAACAATAAATTATGTCTCTTGCGACAATCTGTAAACAGACTCGTGTAATTAAAAAAAAAGAAAATAATATGCAAGATACTTGTTAATTTAACTGAAAAATTATATACAGATTCGATATAACTATTATTCTAAAACAATTTACATCTCGCAACGTAAACGTTTGTTATGTACGCAAGTATTAAAAAATACAAATATGTTCGCATGTATATTCTATATTTATATGGAAAGGATGGTTTTGTTGAATTATTTAAAAATTTAGCTAGATTTGAAGATAATTTTATTGAACTATTCAATTATGTAAGACGTTTAAATTCACTAGAATATAAAAACTTTTTGGAATACTGCTTATCTATCATGCTTGAGATTCCTACGTATTTATTTTGATGTGTCCAACAATATTACTTTCAGTTTTGCATTTAGCTAAATTTTTAGATACTTCAGCAAAATTGTTTTTTTTATTTGTGAAAATATTGCACGTTAATACAATTGCACTATGCAAATAAAAATAATATAAATAAAAAAATCAATATTCAGATATAATAAAAGATAGATACAAAAATGCAATTATCATAAATACACAAGTCTAATAATTATCCTTCTCTATGCTCTTATATATTATTTTTTTCGCAACTAAAATCAGTCTATCAAGTTATCTGTTTATTCGTACGTCTAATTAACACTCGTTAATTATTCGTCATCCGCACACCTGTCCGGGTCCATATCGAAATACTGTCCGGTCCTTCTCATCAACTCTTGCCAGTGTCTTTCGCGCATAGCTTCGTTTTTCAGCTCGATGAAGAGCGGCACCGAGTTCTTGAAGTCCTTCATGTTGGTCTCCAATGCGTGGGCAACATTCAAACTTCTGATGGATAACGGCAGCAGTCGAAACTGCCTTATAAAGTGTTCCATACCGTCGATGAGTTGCTGCGGATTCAAATTCACCCACAGAGTCTTCGCCCAGACTTCTCGTGAGCGTCTCTGTTCCTTGTAGAGATTATACAGCACTTCCATGCTCTTGTATTCCCTTTTGATCTTGAGGAGAGTTGAATAATCGGTAGACGATAAGTTAAACAAATTTTCTAACTTTATTAGATTCAGCCGCTTTTCCTCGTATTTATTAATCAGCTTGCCATATTCCTATATAATAGAAGAAGAATAAAGAAATCTTTTAACTTCTGACTTTATTCTTATCAAAGATGTGATATTATTCAAAAAATTTAGAAAAGTTAATCAAAACTCGAAACGTATTTTAGAAAAATGTTTTTAAGAAGATATAATTAAATTATTTATAAATAATTTTAACTTTTTATAAATAATATTATCTTTAATTTTTTAGAAGAATGTTTTTAAAAGGATATAATCATATTTATAATTATCCCTTTTAAATTTTACGTACATCCATTTTTTTCAGTCCTAATTCCAGGTCGTCCCCGATACTTCCGGGACCAAATGTCTCAAAATTTTCAGCGAACATCGCGGTATCAATCAAGAATTGCTGGATTTCTTCTTCAGTAAGCTCGGAAAATTTTTCGCTAGTGCTTTCTAAAGTCAAAGCTCTGTAGAGCCCTTCGAGATACAACGATTCCCAGTCTCGTTGCAATTCATATGCCATCGCTTCGTCCGATGAGGAAAAAACGATCCCATGGGCGCGCATAGTTTGAAAGCACTCCTGATAACAGACAAATTGCACTTCGGCTTGTATCGCCGTATTTCTCACGTCGGTGATGGCTTGCATGATTGACACAAAACGATCCAGTCCCGTAACCACCAGCTCGATCTTGCCGCGAAAGGTATCGATTCGAGTTTTAAGTTGGCCCATAGCCAATACGGTATCAGACAGAAGATAATTCCCTAAAACTTGTTTCCATTCCTTTGCTTGATGCTCGATGCCTGATAAAAGTGGTTTCAGGTTGAGCCTTTGAAAAGAAAGTAAATCGGAGTACAATAGAATTAAAAAATAAAAAGTTAATCCTTCGATATAATGAACTTTTCTCATTATTCTTTTTGTTAACAACGTTACAGTTTTATATTTACCGTACACTGTTTATGTCAAAATACAATGACATGTCTTCGAGTTCCTCCAAAATGCCTTCATAAAATGTAAACTTTTCGTCGTATTGTAAAAGCATAGGTTTCGTCGATGCAAATTTTTCACAAGCCAGATTTTTATCAAATGACCACAAGTTGCTATATTTCTTCCATTTATATAGGTATCGCCAACATTCAGCCGAGATTCTATGCGCTGTATCGTGAATCGCTTTTACAAGTTCGTTAACTATCTGTAGTAATTTTAAATCTTAAATCACATTGCGTAATGCTAATAATAAATTTTTTTAAACATGTTATTAAATTATCATAAAATTTAATATAATAATCAATGAACTCTTTAGTGAAAAAAATTCTCATAAAATGTTATAATGTTTTTAAGAATTTGTCATATATTATTCAATAAAAAATAAGAAACACTTTTAAAACACTCAAAATTGTGGAATTTTTAGATCGTCAAAACTCTCAGTAAAAAATCATTACAGATAAAAAACAATAAAAAATGTATTTTAAAACTTAAAACTTGTTAACAAACTTGTTAAAACTTGTAAACAGCTAAAACATGTTTTAGCTGTTTTTAAAAGATTTTTATTTTTCCAGTTTTGTATCTTTCTAAAAATCACATTGTTATATTCTTTAAAATTACATACACTCAATAGTCTGTGCTTTGATAAAAATTTTCTTAAAAATTTTAATACTTTTGTACAAAAAAGAACAGAGTTTTACTTACAAAATGCTTGTTTAAAAATTTTCTCTTTTTTAACAATTTTTCTTGATCAAATTACGCGACTTTGAAGCTAAACCTGCATTTCTTATAATCAATAAAAATTCTGAAAAATTATATGAACAATTCTAAGAAAAATTTTTATCAGGACTTTACTCAACTCGAATGCTCATCACGTCTTCGAAGAAGCTGAAAGTGACTAAATCCTGTGAGTGCTCCTTTCTTTGCGGCTTGCACTGTAAGCAAGTTCCATTCATCCATCTGGAGAATCCTTTCAGCCTTTCAAGTAAATCTTGTACATCGTGGCAAATGATACTAAAGATTTCGTTGGGCGATGGACGTAATATTACCTCAGATGTTATTAATAATGCGTCTACTTGGAAGATTGGCTTAGTGTTGTTCAACATTTTGTTCAGAACTTCCATATTTCTGACCATACATCTAGAAAGTCAATCAAATGACGATTTTGTAATATAAAAAATTTATTTTAATGTAATTATCATTTTTACTGTTAAAACAGATATATACATTATAAAGGCAGCAAAGATTTGCTTTTCATATTTTTTGTACAAGATTTGCATAGCTGGACTTGTCCCAGTAGAAGTACCCAATACTATACTTTCTAGTTTCACAAGCATCGGACTAATCGACTGATAAGTCTTTAACATTGACGATACCAGTTCAGATCGTCGATTTTTTATCTCCATAAAATATTTCTATAAAGAGGAAATTAAATATATATTTAACAATAAGAGACAATTCCATTTTGTTAAATAATGTTTACAATAAAATCTCCATTATTCATAAAAATTAACATTTTTCTAAATATCTTATTTTAAATATCTTATTTAAAATAACTGAATTTACATTTTCAGATACGTTATTTTAATGTTAATTGTTTACTTACTCATAAAAATTGTATTATTTAATATTAATTGTACAAAAAGGTTAAATATCACTTATACAGCATAAAAATTTGCAGCAACAATGTTGGAACGTTGCTGCAATATTACTGGAATGAACTGAGCGTATGGGTAATTTAATAAAACCCGTAGAAATTTCAAAAATATTATCGTAAAATGTCGTCAAATAACAAAATCACATTATGTGTGTTAAATTAAAACAAATACAAAATATCTGTAATTATATTATGAAAAAAAATTTATATAATACCTTGCATGGTAAAAGATCCTCTGATTCAGCGACTTCCTTCTTCGTGGAAAACAGATAGTACGATTGCAATTCAGATTTTATTCGACTATCAAGCTCTTTCTTCATCTGATTAACTTGCTCGACAATAGAGTTTAAGTTCTTCAATATTCTGTGACAGGCGGCCGCATAATCCGAGATGGTCAGAGAGTTCCAATTGAACCGTGTCACTCCAGGTTGTATGTTCTTCTCAACATCCTGTAGAGTCTGCTTTAGCAATTGTATGTCCGCTCTGTCCAGCATATCTAGGATGTTATTGTACTGATCGATCACTTTCGTGATGACGTCGATATCCGCTCGTAGTCGATTTTTCTGAATGCCAACGTCTCTGATAGTCGTAGGCAGTTCGAAACCCAACTGCTCCATTAGTTCCGCCTCTCTGATGACCTCGAATATCTCCCAATCGAAGTTGATCTGAAAGCGGAGCTGACACTCTACCAAAATGGTGCCACTCATAAATTCTGGCCAAGTAATCTTCGCGCGAACGAAGTCGTGTTTATCGAAGGATACGGATGAAGTTTTATCATCCTTCGAGGATCCTCTGGCATCGACCTTCACTTCCAAAAGTGCTTGCATTCTAGAGTCCGCGGCACTTACGATCTCTGCGCTGGGCTTCGATATCACACCATCCATCTTCAGTGCGGATTCATATGGAGATAGGATAGTACCCACATTCTTGACCTTCATTTTCGACGCATGAATTACATTTTTCATGGCTCGCTCTTCGTCCGGGAAGGTTAAAGTGGCTGGATAATCCCGTTCAACCCGTACTATCCTCAGCACGCTCTTTTTCAAGGTAGTAGTCACCGTCAGCAGTGCTTTTTCTAGCCACGCATTAAATGTCACCCTTTCGAAATTCTTCAACTGCTTCGCAAGATCGAAATACTGGCTGAACGCAAGCAGTTTCAGCTCACTGTGCTTCAGTTCGCGCACTTCTTGGAAAATCAAAACTGGCCTGCGTAATCTGTGGAACAACTGCTTCACCCAAAAGATCGCTCCCGCCATCGGCGGATGATACGTCAATAACGGCGGATGCCATTTGCCACGATGATATATGCTCTCTACGGCGTTAATCTCTTTGCTAAATTGTTGCATAATAACATTAAACTTCCGGAACAACAGGTGTTGAATAGTGGCACGGGTCTTCATATTCTTAAACTTGAGCAACATCTCCAGTGAATTCTCGGCGTTGATCAACACTATGAAACATTCGTCGATGTAGAATTTGGCTTTATCTTCCAAAAACGTCACTTGCTCATAAAACCACGCGATCAACGCTTCCCAATTCTCCTTGTTGAATACATTGAAGATGTCAAAATCAGCTTCTTCGATCGGCACTATTAGTGCGTCCACTTGTTTCACCACAGCGTCAATCTGCGCCGGATCATTTATGATAGACTTCAAATCGGGCCCAAAGATATTATAGAAGTCTTGTAAGACACTGGCGATTTTGTGGAGGTCGCTGCACACCTCAGCGATGTACTCAGTGTCCTGAAAGAGACGCTTCTGATCAAATTCCCAGCGAACTCCCTTTCCCGACAGTTCAATGTCCAATCTGGTCTTCAGGTACGATTGCTTCCATTGTTTCAGCATCACATTGGCCATATTCGTCTTTTCCAGAATCTCTTCTAGAGGTTTTTTAAATAATCGAACGATCGCTAAATTCTGTTTGACATTTTCGCAGAGCTGCCACGATATTCGGTCCATTAATAGCATCAGTCTTTCTTCATGGCCATAATAACTTGATAATATCCATAGCATTCGCAATCCTTCCATCAATGAAGGAATGCACTCCGATATAGATTCAAACAAATCCGATTCGGTAATCAACTGCGATGTTAATAAATAATGGAACAGTATTATTAAAATATTTGCACAAATTCTATATTTTTTAATTAGTTTAGAATTGACCTTGCTTCAGCAAAAATAGATTTAGCGCATTTTACAACTGTTTTATCTTTAATATTTAGAACATTCATTTAAGGAATTCAAAAATTTGATCGGTAAATTTTTGAATTTCCAAATAGTATAAAACATTCTATGAAAATTTTTATAAAATATAAATATTCTCAATTTTGAAATATTTTAATAAAATATTCTATAAATATTCTATTTCAAAATTTGTATTTATAATAAAAAGAACATTCATAGAATGTTCCTCAACATTTTGTAAAGTTAGATAATGAATTGCGCATATGCAATATACTCTAATAATACAAGACGTGCTCAGGATGATCCTGAATACGTCTGGAATATGTTTTAAATATCCTGGAACATGTGTGGGATATGTTTAGATTTAAATTAAATAATTCTTAAAATCTTTACCTTAAAATACCTTAACAGCGTTTCAATAAATTTATTGGTGTCCCTAGCTTTAACATAATGCTTCCAGAGTTCGGCCTGAAAATCGTGAAAGCTGGAGGCGATCAGCGAACCTGCTTGTTCCAGAAGAGTAAGGATCCTCTTAACGATAGGCATTTTTAATTGTTCAACTAACATCGTTAATCCAGTTTCGCAGTTCTGCCAATATTGATGCACCGCTATTGGTCCCTTTCCTTCAGGTACTTTACTCTCGTATGACTCCATTATCTAAACGATAATAAAATAAAATGTTTTAATACGTGCTATTATTAAGATTTAACTTTTATTATTTACAGACGAATTATTTTAATTTTCACGACACATGGATATACTAATGTAATAAAAAACGGTAAATAAATTAGACAAAAAGTATACAAAAGAGAAATACGAAAGAGATACTAAATTATTTACTTTCTGGATATGTCTCTCCCATGACATAATTACTTCTTCCATTTGTTCAATAATATCCTTATTCTTCACTAACATATCATCTGTTATCGCAGGATCGTCTAGCTCTGAAATCTTCGGCATCGTCAGTAAGATATCGCTTTCGATATGTTCCAACGTCCTATATTACCAAAATAAAAATCACAAAGTTATCAATATAAAAAGAGAAAATCTAGGAAAAAATCTGATAAAAAACATCTAGTCTTTGGTATAAAATAGAACTAACCATTCCGTTTTCTCAATTAAATTATCAAGATAATCTAAAATGTCTCTTTTGAGCTGTTCGTTCACTGGCTGTTTCTTCATTTCTTTCGAATGAACTGATTTGCTGGACTTAGACGCCGAAATGGATTGTTCGGATTTTCCATCGAGTCCTTTCAAATTTGACTTTTGTTTCCTATTCTTTAAAACCTCGTCCTGCAAGGTTGCCATAGAAATTGTGGTATTTCCTTCGTCATCTACCTTTTTGTTTGCGTCTGAATTCTGGCGGGATACTATATTTGACGCTGTCACGAAATCAGATGGTCTTCTCAACATTGATTTCTTTAATCAAGGACAAAAATCTTAAAATCATTTACCATTAATAGCATTTTAATTTTCATTATTAATCTGAATTAATATGTGTGATATGTGCAAGAAAGAAAAGAAGCAACTGTTTGTGTTGAAAAAATTAAAAATATTATAGAAGATATTGTGCTAAATTACCGTTAAGAATTCTTTATTATTTTGAAATAAATAATATTTTATGTAAGGTAATTGAATTATCCCTTTATGATCTACTTAAGTTTTGTGATTTTTTTTTCTAATTTTTTTGTTGAATCTATTTCGAAAATTAATAGTCAGATTTAAAAGAGAAAACATTTCTGAATATTAAAAGAAATATAAGACGTTTTTAATATTTATATAGGTGCAGTAAAAATTTTAAGAAAAAATAATTAAGTTTTCAGTTCCGCTTTATTTGAAATTGTCTACGTAAACAATTAATAACATAGTACTGATTTTCTAGCTGACTCTTAAACTTTGATTATAAACTTTAGATCCTCCTTCATAGAGATTACTATCCTGATATTGAAATTCGATATTTTCAGATTACACATTTAAACTTAGAGATACCAAGAACTTCTAAAATCGAGTGTCACGATAATCAGATACTTTTTTGAAATTTGAATTTAAGAATTTTGAGACCAAAATCAATGACTCCAAAAACCTTTAAAAAACACGATCTTCCAATAGGAAGGTCCGATCCTTAAAGGTTAAAACTCTTGCTAACATAAATATTACTTCCTTGATAACAACTTACCGCTTCTACATATTTTCCGTCTGCATTTTTCGTTTGCTCGCGAATATTCGGCGCTCTGAATTGATTTTCCACCAATGGTTTAAATACCTAGCGTTTTTTAAATATATTATTTAATTACTTTAATCTTAAATATTTTAATATATTGCAATATATTTTTCCTAAAATTATGACATTGAAATATCAACAAATTTTTGTAATGTTATGTAAGTACTAAAACATTTTCTTTTTTTCATATCATGTACTTTTATCTTTCCATATAATGAAATATTAAAATGGAATAAAATTTCCTTTTCCATGTACTGTGACGTTTTTTGTTGACACGTTGCAGCTGCGATGATAGCACATGGCCAGAATTTTATATTCGTTACGACCGTTTTTCTAATGTACTGTTGAGATGACAAATACATGTTTGTTATTCTTCTTATTATTAATTCGTGTGTGATTCTTACAATCTTCTCTCTTTCGTCTTTCGACTTTTCTTCGCTCTGAATGAACCACTCCCAATTTCGTGGCTGAGCAGATGGATTTCGTCCGTTTCGCAATAGAGAATTGTCGAGAATAATTGCTAAAATTAAGTAACGTACGGAAGAGTGGCACGCTCACTCGTGCCTGCCAGAATTCCGCGAAGAATGTTGCGATAAGTTGAGATAAATGACAACTGATAATTTGAAAATTGATGTAATATTGCGAGCTGCCGAAAAAAAATTACACGAAAACGCGACAAAGTTGTGCCGTCACTCGCGAGTACAATCACAGTACATGGAAGCTATTTTCAAATTGCTATATCTTGAAAATGAAACACTATACCAAAATAAAATAAAAATACTTACGTTGACTAGTATTCTATTTAAAGAGGACAAGAATTTCCTGTTAAGCGAACCGACCACCACATAATTCGTGATCTCATTAAGGCACTCTTCATAAGTATCGAAGGAGCGTACACCCTCATCGCTGGTGCGCATAAAATAAAAGAGCGTGATGTCTTGCAAGTCGGTTCTACTATCATCTATTGTGCCGCATATCATGTGAAGCACTGGTACCTGACGAACTTTCTCTACCATTTTCTGTAATTGTCGTAAATCACGAAATTTGATCGGTTACTCAATACCGGTACCGATGTGCTTTAATTGCGGTTTAAATCGATTACAACATTGTCTCCTAAAACTAGATAAAAGAAGAAAGAGATAACGAATTGGTTAAGTTAAAAGATTAATTACCGGTAGTGAAATCAAAGTTAACAATCGCTCGTTTTTTAATCTTTCTTTTCTTAGCAAAAATTTGATTTTATGGTAGTATTTAACGTTACTAATATTAGCATCACAACACACATTATTATTATGACGATCAATTTAATTTGTGATATTATTATTTCAGCTTTAGTTTGTAATTGCGTTTTATAATAAATCCGACTATGTTCCATAATTGGAACATAGTTTATATAACTAAAAGAAGTATTTAAAATTTACATATAGATATTATAATAGACACCAAGATTTAACCTTGATCATGTTATCGCATCTTTACTAATTAGTTCAATTTTTTGTCACATTACAGAATTAATTATTTAAAACAATGTCATTTAATAATAAATGACATTAATGTAAACATGGTTATTTAGAGGATTACCTTAGTCAAAACATATTTATCTTCTTCTCCAGGCGGTGGTATAATAACAGAATTGCCTAAAGAAATTAATTGATTATTATGTGCTGTTATATACAGAATAGAGTATTCAAAGCATTGTATAAGTTATTATCTTTGAAAATATGAATTAAACAAAAAATTACTTTAAATAATATTCTATATATTCATTAAAATAAATTAATTTCAGAAATTATAACTGCATGCCGATATGCGTCCGGTTGTCGAACTTTCAACGCAATCAATCTGTAATCTGAAATAATAATAATCCCCACAAATTTCCTATATCGGCACGCAATTATAATTTCTGAAATTAATTCATTTAAATAAATATAATAGAATAGTTCAATATCTTAATTCAGACCGTAGTGGCGCTTTGTATTTTAAAATTTCTAACATAAACGGTCTTATCTCCAATCTTATTAAATAAAAAATATGCTTATATAAAAGTTATATAGCCTTATAAAGCACAAATAATAAATAATAAAATCAATTTTTGGAAGAATAGATTTTTTATAGCCACAGATTATTTTTTTTAATGTAATTGTATAATTTCTTTCATATAATATAATTCTTCTAATTATTCTGCATATAAAAGTATTAAGATAGAGATATCAAAAAATATATTGAAGTATAATATTTATAAAAATTTTTATTTTAAAATTGAAAGTGATAAGAAAAGAAGTAAATTTACTTCTTAATATAAAAATAAAGTAAGTAATACATTATTGCTTATTGTAGTGTTATTATTACTATATAAAAAAATAACATTATGGAAATGATAGGCTACTAAAGTCAAGTAAAACTGTTTCCAAATAACTTTGGTAATCAAACAACATTGAAATCATTCAAAGTACCAGTTCTCGTCTGATCGCTGAAGTCAAGCAACATTGAGCACGGTTAGTACTTGAATGATCGCTTGGGAATACCGTGTGATGTTGTCTTTTAATTTTTTATTTTTTATTATTTGTCTAGTTGGGAGATCGTATGACAAGATACTCTATTAAGGATTATATATTTTTTTCGTAACAGTTAATATATTTTAAAATAACTCTAATACTTTATATGCAAAATAATTAAAGGAATTATTATATATCTTTACATATTATGATATTTACATATTATGTAAAGATATCATACAATTCCATATTTTTAAAATAGTTATTACTTTTATATAGTCATGGTAAATTAATTTTTTTTCTAAAATTGATTTTATTATTATTTATATGGCCCCATCAGGTCATACAACTTTTACTGAACGTATTTTTGATTTAACGCATACTTTCAACAATAGCTTGTAATGCTTAATCTTATATTCTTCGCTTAATCTATATATTCAAAACCAATAAAATCCAATGGAACCAAAATCAATGGAACTAACCAGTAGAAGCGTTTTTTAAATCTCCCTTTTTTCTAGAGTAAATAGGAAAATCGTCATTGTCAGTCTGCTCCCTGTCATCTTCTTCCTTTTCTTCCTCTTCGCTGGATTCTGGCATACTAGGTGCATGCATCGTGCTAGTGCTCATTGTCGTATCACTAGCAACTGGACTGACATCCGTTTTACTGCCTTTAGCTTTACTTCTCTTCTTTCTTTTATCTTTTTTTTCGTCAACGCGTTTCTCCACTTTTCCTAATATTAAAAATGTTATGTGCAAGATTATTACTTTTTATCTAATTGTAAGAAGTTTATAAAATACCATGAAAAATATACCTATTAATTTCAAAATTATTTATATCTTAAAAATTGTATACTTTTATATAAAATTACTTTGTATTTTAAAATTTATATAAAAATATAAAAAAAATGAGATAAAAAATATATTTCTAAACAAAAAAAAAACATACAATAAGATACTTCATGCTTTAATTATGCGAGTTGCACAAGATGCATTTATGCATAAAACAATGTATAATTTTTATATAAAATTCGCTTACTTATTATTAAGCACAATGACACAAACCACTTTATTGCTTATTAATTTATTACTAAATTTTTATAGTATTATTTACGTTAATGTAATATTTAAATTTGTTTAGCTAGGAAATATAATATACAAAGTATGATTTTTCATATATGTGCAATTTCAGAATCATGACATCTATTGCCAAAAGAATATTTGACAATTTCGAAATTTTCCCTCTCTTTATAAAATATATTTTATCTTACTTTCCTCCCATACTGGAACCTCCTCTTGAAATATTTCACTAATGTAAGTTTTATAGAAGAAAATCAATTTCTTTTCTAGATCTGTCACACCGTACAAGTCTAATATGAGAAAGTTGAGCAGCTTGTCCTCAAAATATCGATTATTTGCCTAATATTAAACATAGATATTAATTTTAATTAATTTTGAATTATGTATCAAGAAAGATTACACAGTGGTTCAAGTAATTACATTAATTAATTTGTCGAAAAGATGTTCCTGATCCATCAGCCCAAGAAATTTTAAAACTCGATCGCGAACCCATCTTATTCTGTTTTTGTAAAATAACTATTTAATAAATTCAAGAACTAATACAAATTCCACACAAATAATATAATATAGATAATATTATATTATTTATAGATAATACAAAGATTGTATTAACTATGCATACCGATGATCAATGTGCGAAATAGGCGGTTTATCATGATCACTTTTGTCCCTTAAACTTTCTTCTTCGTCTTCTTCCTTCTTTTTGTCATTCTCATAATCATTTTTCTCCATATTCATATGTATATATCATCGAAAAATGCTATTTCCAATCTTCTGCACTAAATAACATAAATTTTTATGTAATTAATTTTTTTCAATCGATTAATTTTTTAGAAATAAATTATATCAGAATGCTTAATAACCTTTTATTTCTTATTCAGAAATAATAATATTTTACTTTACACGATTTATTTCTTCCATGTTTTTATTCAAACAATATTTTATTTCATTTCCCTAAAACTTGAAAAGATTGTCACAGTTTTATTTACAATTGCTGATTGGAGAAATCGTTAGTGTAAATAATTGTTCTTCATTTCTCCACTAGATTGAATTGCCTTTGAAGACTGAAGAATACTGCAAATACTGCACAACCAGAAGTGAGAAACTTTGCCGTCATCGTTGCCATGGTGAATAAACGCTCTTTCAATGTAGAAATATGTACAGAGTAAAGGAGTTATTGATTACACAATAAAATTTGTATCATGGTGGAAATGGCAAGGGATGTTTTCCAGCAAAGGCTCACAGAGAATTATTCTTAAAATATCAAAAATACACACGCGAATAATTACCAATAACGTTCAAAAAAACCTCGCAAGTAATATAGAATTAAACTAATCCCAGAGATGTCACAAAGCGCGAAATGTATGACGATATCCGTTTGTCTAAATTATGTAAAGTACGAATAATTGAATAAATCGTGAATATTTTTTGTGTGCAATAATTGGGTATTCAAACGGCGCACGACGAACCGCGAGAGGAAGGGGAGGCACGCTCCCGCTCGGTTTTCCCGCGCGAACAGCGAGGAGTGGGGGAAACTGCCGCGCGACGCGGTTGTTAGTTACCACTTCGGCATTCGCTCGACGATTTTACAGGGAGATTGACGTGTTACGAATCGCTCCGAATGTCGCATTAATCCACGACGGATGATATATCTACGAACGCTAATTGATGAATCAAGTAGTAAGATTGCTCAAAAGTAACTCTATTATCTTTTTTATTAAAAATATACAATATTTTAAATACGACCGAGCCCCGTGTATCAATATATAAATCAATATTTGACTTATATTATATAAAATAAAACAAACTCCAATTAGTATTTCGTCGCGGAATTAAAATGAAATAATTCCATATATCGATTTTCTCAGAACACTGCAGTTTAGTTTTAGTGGCGCGACTCAATGTTTAATGTGATACCGTAATTGTATTGCCGCATACTGAAGAATTTATTTGGTATTTATTTTATAGTTTCAAATATTTTTTATCAATGTACTGACGAAGGGCAAAAGATAACAAATTTTTTTTACATAATTGTTACCTCAAATTCACGTCCTAACATTACACCTCCATTTTTATTGCTCTCTGACGATTTACAATTAAATAAAGATTAATAATAAGTTATACATTCTTTAAATAAAGATGAGTGTAAACATCTTTTTTAAATTCGATTCTTATAAAAATATATTAAATATATTTATATATTTAAATTTAATAAATATATAAGTATATATTTATATATTTAAATAGTAAATATATTTATATATTTAAAAAATTATATGGTTACTATAACATATAATTATTTAAGATAACTTTATGTTTAGTAAATATTTTTTTTATTTCACAATTTTTTGCTTAAATTTTTAAAAATATTGATTGATTTTTTCTGCTCTGTTTTAATTGGGAGTTTACATTCTTTTTGTTACAGAATCATCGTGACGACATTGCAGACATAACTCCATTGTTGCGCATCCGATTGATGAGTAATAAATTAATGTTTTTTATTGAGGTAACAAATATATGATAATTTTATTAATTATATAAAATAAAGCTATATATCTAAATGCATATACGCATCAATTTACTGATTGTTCATTAAATTCATTTTTTTTTTGCTAAACGCAGTGCATATATTTATCATAATGTGTAATAAATTTAAAAAATGTATACAGTAATATAATAGTTACTTTTATAATTATTGTATATATTTTTCAAATTTATGATATATTACACATTATTACACACAAGTATAAAAATAATTATAACTTTATAATATGAGTAACGAGTTACTTCTCATTACTCAATATGTAATATACATATTTTACTATTTCTTCGACGTTTACCTTTTACGACATTCATTAAATCTACATTTAGTTCAACAGCTTGCTTTAATTTCCAACATAGCAAACTGTTGACCTAAAATTTAGCATGTTCCGCAAATTACTATATTATACAAGATTGTAACTAATTATACAAGAGAATATAAAAATATATAAAAGTATTGTTTACCGACGCAATTATGTGGTCTAACACTGAATGGTATATATAAGTAAGAGTGACGATTTCGGTTCTTCTCAGGCAAAAATTTATCTAAATCAAATTACTTCGTTTGCAACATAATATTTTAAATAAGTTTAATGTATTTTAATAGAAAATATGTACATACATAGCATACCTATATAGAAATCCCATAGAAATTTTTGATTCATTTTTGTTAATCTCCGCGTTTTTTCTAATTATTTTAAATTAAATTAAAAGCTTATTTTAAATGTGTATATATCATATTATTGCAAATGTTTTTATTACTAAAAAAGAGTGCCACGATAAACCGAAGCTTTCCGGTTAAATGCTGCCGTATGACTATTTGTCCGTTTAAACCAATGGAGCAATGTTGACGATAATAACGTCTTTTTGTTATAATTACTTATACATGTAAGCAGTATCACGTATGAATGTTCAATGGCAATTGAATATTATACTTTTTCATATGATTAAAGAATAGTGATGCAAGACGAAAAAAAATTAAAACATCAATATAGAATAAATATGCAATATTTACTTAAGGAGGTTGTAAAGACATAAAACACATTAATATTTATGCTTTAAACAAATTACATACATGTGAAAGTTGTGTTCATAACATTCTGTTTTTATTGAGTAACACATTTTTATAGATTATTTATTTTATTTGATATTTTAGTTTTATTGTTATA
>NW_017304461.1:530323-533039 GCF_001594115.1 Trachymyrmex septentrionalis | reverse complement strand
TTTTTATATATATTTCTATTAGAGATACAAATTTAAAAAATATTATTGTATTTTTTATTGAATTAAAAAATTTTTGATCAGTATCTACAATACTTTTTTCGTATTACTTTTAAATGCAATTTAGAATAATCTATAATTTTTTCAAGTAATTCTTAACACATTGCATTGGCTTAGAACCTCTTTAAATACATGTCACGATCTGCAAATCTCTCTCTCTCTCTCTCTCTCTCTCTCTCTCTCCTCTCTTTTTTATTTTTTCTTTCAATTCTGCAAGGTCGGTTCAAATTTTACGTAGTATAATGCATTTTATATAAATAATTGTTTCAATATTATATTATTAGTATCAGAAAACGCTCACAATAAATTGCATATGTATTTAAAATTACGTATTCAAGACATGCTATGTATTATAAATAATATACATATGTATAGGGTGTTTGGAAATTAAATTATATAAATAAATCTTTCGCAAAGAGAGAGGATTTGCAGATCGTGACATGTATATAAAGTGGTTATAAGGCAAATGCAATGTGTTAAGAATTACTTGAAAAAATTACAGATTATTCTAAATTGCATTTAAAAGTAATACAAAAAATTAGATACTGTTGATCATCTGGATGAAAAGTTATTTCAATAAAAAATAATGTTTTTAAATTTGTATCTCTAATAGAAATATATAAAAATGTATTATAAAATAATGATAAAAAAACTCCATTTATTATATAAGTATTTTATGAATTCAAAAATATTTATGTAAAGTAAATTGAGAAGAAAAGTCCTCTACTATTTTACAATTGTCGCAATGGTTAACGAATTATTAACTTATATAAAAATAGCCGAATTCGCTCAGCCCATCGCCAAATGCAAGCGCGCAACAGAATAGGATTGTCCAGCATGGTGAGGAGCGCGTTCGCCATCGCTAAGCATACTCGTATAACATCTAGCGACGCACGGCGGATGCGCGCCTCGTCATAAAGGGCGGGTACTATCCTGCCCTTTAGTGGGCTGGGCGAATTCGGCTAAAAATTTGATGTCTTCAAAATTAATTCACAAAATATTTTTTATTCTTTCATATAACGAAATTATATTTATATACATATGACGAGAATTTTGATTATGAAGATTATTAATATTTTTTACTAAAAATATTTACATAAATTTCGTATTCATTAAATTTTAATGAATACATTGCCAGAAATTGAAATTACAACACCAAAAAATAGATATCTGATTAGAACGAAACTCTATTACTATTCATAGAACAATATAAATAAATGATTAAAATTTCAGAAATTTATATTTAGTATGAACGTTTAAATCTTTATAAATGGGCAGCTCTGTTTGCCATCTTTTTTTATTTAGTATATATATATATATATGTATACTCGTTCCATTTTCATCTTGGAAACTTGGTCTATGAGGTAATTTGATAATGATTTATTCGAATCTGAGATTAAAAATGAAAATAATGAATCCAATATGAGAGAGGGAGGGAACAGAACTTATAAAAATAATTTGATTATCATAAAACTCTATACAATATTTATAACAAAAAAAATTTTTTTGATTTGTGAAAACATTTCTTTGATTTAAACATTATTTTTTAAAATCAAATAAAATTTATTTCATTTAAAGAAATTATTTTCAAATCCAAGTAATGACGTTCAAACATGATTTCTTGGATTTGAACATAATTTCTTTAAGTCAAATAAATTTTATTTGATTTAAAAAAATAATGTTTAAAAAAAAAAAATTTTTTTACAAATCAAAGAAATTTTTTTTAACCGTATAGCATAGAAAATTTCTTTAAATCGAAGTAATCTTGCGTTTGGATGTAAATAAAGGTTAATAAAATGATCTATATATTTTTTATATAAAGATATCATACAAATTTTCTTAATATCGTGGAACAATTTGCGCCAAATACAGCTTCGGTTAAAAGTACTTTAGCTAAATATCTTGTTAATCATTATTTAATTTTTCAGTTATTAAATTAATTTAAGACACTATTACTGTTGCAAATTATTCTGCGTTTCAGAAATTCTTTAAACTTACATATGATGCCGATCATGGCTCGATAAAATAACTGTTACGAATTGTTTAAAGTAAAAAATATAAAATAAGTTCTAGAAACTTATTAAAAATATAATATCGTAGAAATAAGTAAAAAACTGATACGACTTGTTTAAAATAAAGATTATAAAATAGGTTCCGGAAACTTATTTAAAATAGTAAATAAGAAATAAATTGGAAGTGTAGTTATTTATAATAATGAATACTAAATAATTCTTTTACTTTTAAAATAAGAAGTGAATGACAGAATTCAGTAATTCAAAAATAACCAAAAAGACAGTAATATCTTAAAAATACTGTGTACATTGCGCGGATTTTGTATATATATAATATAAAGTTCCCGGGAAAAATGTTTCATATATATAATTATATTATAATTACATATACAAAATATGTCCATACACACACACACACACACACACACACACATGGTAATAAGATATTCAGCTCTTTTATCTATCTCTGAATTTATTTCTCAATGATGACGAATTGCCCGCGCGTGTGTTTGATATTCATTTATAAAAGTCAACCAATAATTGCATATAGAATTGCAGTAATATAGATAATAGATGTACATTACATTTTTCAGATGATATTTTCCCTCCCACGGGTACACCTTGACGTGGTGAGAGGGCTCAGTACC
>NW_017304461.1:487152-524864 GCF_001594115.1 Trachymyrmex septentrionalis | reverse complement strand
GTTTCGCGCATCGTACAAAAGCGTAAAAGCTTACGCTTATTGCCGGCGATGTTAATCGGGAGCAAAAAGGAGGAGGATTTCTCCTTACTGTATATTTCTGGCATATGAAACCAGAATATTGGCCAGCAATGAAAGGTGAGTTCAATCTGGTCAGAAGAAAGAAGAGGATCTGTACTAAGTAAGTTGGTGTGTAAGTGGTGTTATGTAAAGATAAACTAAATTCGGGAGGGCAACTTGCTCGCAAATTGCGAGTTCTTATATTTTTTTAAATTATTCTTTATTTAAAATACAAAAATAACTATCAAACAACAGAGAGTTAATGAGAACCAGTGCCGATAGTCAAGTGCAAGTTTTGTTATAGATTCTTTAATTTAAAAAATTTGCGCTTAATTATTCGCGCTGATTTTTATTAGCCCCGTTATTTGTTAATTCTTTTGTATTTTAAAGATTAAAAATCTCTTTTAATTATTATTGTTTAGTGCTCATTTATTTAATATGATCGCGATTAGATTATTCCGTTGAATTTATCAGAACGCGATAGGACACGGTTAGCTGCGTACAGCAGAGAAAGCAACTTTGCAACTGTTGTAAAATTCTGCAATATGATTGATTTATCGTTTATACTTTTAAATGCATAAGGAACCAAAAGCAAAAACCAATCGAAAAATTTTACAATATTTGCAACGCTGCTTTCTTTGCTGAACACACCCATTATCGTACGTATTATATTCGCGGTGTTGTTAACACATTAATGAAGTAATGTAGGTAGGAATACACGAGTAGAGATAGGATATGCGAGTAGGCACGAATAAATCAAAATACGGATAGGTAGGACAAGAATGGATAGGTAGGAACAGTAAGTATGGATACGTAGGGATAAACAATAATTTTAAATTAAAAAATGAAATTATTATAAATAAATTAACATGTAAATAAATTTCGCGATCGGGTAATTAATTTAATTTTAAAAATAAAAAAATAGGTATAATAAAACTAAAAAATATTACATAATATATCTAACTAGTATACTGTGTGACATGTAGGTAGGGATACATATTAGACATCGTATATACGTGTTTGATAATCGGAAAAAAGGGATTAAAATTAAATAAAATTTTAAATTAATTTTAAATTTTATTTATTTATATCAGCATCCCGTTCCAATTATCAAATATGAAAATAAACCAAATTAATTTTAAATTTTATTGAATTTTTAGCTCTCCTGAAATTAAACCTTTTTGTAAAATTCTACGCGCACAAATTATGTAACGCGTTGAATATTATAATTAATTTTGTTGTAAATGAATGTATACACAATGGTATTAAGTAATATAAAATTTATGTAAACTATGTAAACCAGATAAATGCCATCATACTTTTGTAACGTACACAACGATTACTAATAAATTTACTGGAATATATATATCCGTATTAAATATCTATTCAATATAGATAGCATTTATCTTGTCGTAGTAAGCCAAATTGTTGCGTAATTGATGTAAATTATACGAAATTGATGAAATATATAATAACAAAAATTGTTTGACGTAATAAATTTGATAAGTATTTAATTTTGAAACTTTTTTTAATTTGAATTTTATTTTGAATATCAAAGAGTCATTAAAAATTTTAAGAAATTTTTAATTGAAAATTTGATGTTTAGAATAACCGTCAAATTTTTTCGTATTTATTAATATACAAATTTATTAAATAAGTCATGAAGATTGGAACTTTGACTGAGGCAATGATTAAATATTAACTTCTTACATTCTTTTTGATATTTACATTTTTAACATTACAGAATTGCAAATATATTTCAGTGATCAATTCATTATTTGAGAAGGCCTCATCGCTGTTCGTCGCGTCAGATGAACATCAGTGATTGCGTTGCTTGTATTACTGCTTTTCTTCTAGAAGACATAACAAAAATTTAGAGAATAATTAAATAATTCCATTCCGAATAATTTCATAATATTCTAAGTGTTAGAATTTATTTTAATATTTTTGAAAATTTTAATAGTATAAATTTAACTAAATTTTTTAGTATAAATTTCTTATAATATTTAATATCTTTACTATTTAAATATTTGAAAGGTATGTATTATAAAATTATTCGGAATGGATTTCAATCGGTATTATTCGATTACTATTTAGATTTCTATTGTGTTTTTTAAGGAAAAACGAAATAATTCGGAACGACATCTACATTCTAAATAGTTTCATAATAATCTCTGCAATCTTTTTAATTCTTATATCATGATTCGGACGTTGCTTTTTCAAATTGATGTGAACATGACTCGCTCATCAATATGAAATAATACGCGAATCATCGGATCATTCGATTCATGTAACGAAAACTGAAAAACTGCGACGAATCAATACTTCGATTAATAATTCCTGCTTCGCAAAAATTATTGTGAATACGACATTAAATCTCGATTGCATATTTTTAAACAGTTCGAATTTGCTGCCAAAAACAATTGAACTGACTAGCGCGGTGGGGGGTGAGCAACACGAAGGTGACCGAGTGACGTCACGTATCAAAGTCATCAGTAAAATGTCGTCGCAGACGCGAAGCGGATCGACCGCGCATCGGACGGTGCCGGGTGCTTTTCCATTCGGAATATCGTCATAATCGCCGTTGTTTTCCAGTGCTCGTCAATCGCATGACACGATTCTGATGTCAGTAATTTCGTACGACGCGTACAACGCGAGATTTCCTCGATCGAAACTCAGGTATGAGTATTTTATGCAAGCAATGATGAGACGCGGGCTGTTATACCGCCTAGGGGATCGATTGTGTATCTTGAAATGAGATAAAAATTACAGAAATGGGTAAATTTATTGACTAATGAACTTCTAGATATTCATGTGAATTTGCTCACTTTTGTAATGTTTGGCTGCTTTCCTTTTAGGAGGTACAATCGGTACTAAACGTCGTTCTCTGATATTCATAGAATAACGAAGATAAAACGATACTTGTGTCGATTGTGTGGGTTAAATAAAACCTTTATCTCATTTCAAGATACACAATTGATCGCCTGAACGTGATATATCACTTCGCGAAGTGATATTTTTCCGACATTTTAACATATCCTTTAATTTTCCTTCAAGTTTGAATCTACATGTTTGCTAATGTCGCGATTCGAGACGATACGACCGTCGTGAATTTCCTCGATGATTATTCAAAGTGCGGAAAGTGGACGAAAGTATGTGCGGGGTAGCAACAGGTGTAGCTGCGCTTGTCGCGTGAAGTTGACTACGCAATCAACGAATCTCCGCCATTTCAAATTTGTCCGTTGCACTATTCCGTACTAGAGTCATTACGGGCGCGTCGCGGGTGGTTCGCACGAGTGAGATTTCAGCGTGTTATTCCTCCATTACGATTTAAGGAGATGTTCTTTGCGATTAGCAGTTCTACGCGATCGACGGGAGTGTTGTGTACGTCGTTATGAGCATTGTGCGATATCGGAATGTGAACAATATCGGCTATCATTGTTCCGCGAAACGGAGTTGTGTCGCGGATGGTTCGCACGAGCGAGATTTCCGCGTGTTATTCCTCCATTACGATTTAAGGAGATATTCTTTGCGATCAACGGGAGTGTTGTGTATGTTATGTGTATCGTGCAATAGCAATATGTGAACGATATCAGCTATTCCTGCTTCGCGAAACGGAATTGAGTCGCGTGTGTCGGTGTGTACAATGTGTGTGTTTGTGTGTGTGTATGTGCAGATTAATACTAGGAATTTGGAACAACGACGAAGAGAGAGAGAAAGAGAGAGGAGGAGGAGGAGGCCCGGGATGGCATCAGGCAACGGCGGAGCAACCGTGGGTGAGTCTCTTGTAATTGAGGGTTAGATCGTGTAATTTCGCTGAGCTCTGATTCGAATACCATAAGAATGATGCAATAATGATGCTTATTTTCGAAGAAATAAATCGCGATGTAATCTTAATTCTCACGTGTCTATAGCGTTAGAAATTGAGCTCAACGAAATTATAATAGAGCATGAGATCTAGTTACAATTTATGTATTTACACGAAAAAAATGTATGTATTATTTTTTATTTTATTTTATTTTGAGAAACTAGAATATTTGCTAGAATATATTTTAATATTTTTAAATAAAATGTAATGTATTTAATATTTAAATATTTGAAATTGTGGAAGACAGGATCTGCAATTATTTAAATAACATATATAATTTAAATAAACAAATAAATTGAGCGTTTAGGTTTACTTATCTAATTTTGTAAAAATTAATATCTAAATAACTTTTTGAAATTAATATAATTTTTTTTATTATTTTATTTGAAAGGAGTAAATAAAAAATTTAACATGTATAGTATTTATTTTTTGAAACATATTTTTGGGAACTGCTTTTTTTAATATTTGGATATATTTATATTTTACAGATTAATATTTCAACTCCGCTGTGCTGCGCATCAGACTTGTGTGAGTCGTAAATTGTTTTAATTTTAAAGTAATGGATTTGTGAAAAAAAATTATATCAGATACATGTGATAATCTTTTTTTGTTGAGTATTATCATTAATAAAATAAAGATTAAAATTTTTTTAAACAGTAAGTATCATATATTATGATAATAGATTTTATACTATTTATTCTAATGAGGTAATTAATATTTGAATGTCTTACTCTTTCTTTGATTTCTATAATTATAATTTCTAAAGATCAATCTAAAGATGAAATGTTTATGTTGAGAATATCACCGAAATAATTATATCTCACAAATCCATTGCTTTGGAATGAATGCTGCAGACTAATTACTAGATATATAAATTACTAGATATATTATTATTAGATATATAAATATTAATTATCATGTACATAAATATTAGCAGTTATTTATGTAGATATTACTAATTACTGTATGCATATAGTATATTAACATATTTTAATTAACTTAAACATATAAATTACTCTGAAAAATATACAGGGTATTATTAAATTACGGCATCACCAATCCTGAACAGGTAAAGTGGACTAAATTGAATCAAAAAGTCCTCTATTATTTTGCGATTTTCGCAATGGTTAACGAGATATTAATTATTAAAAATCGTTAAATATTGGTTTTCAATAATTTTTTACTAGGATGGGTGATGCCATAATTTAATGATATCCTGTATAAGGTAATGCCATGATCGCACTTTGCACTTCACTCATCAAAAAAGATATTGCTTATACGGTTTTACTTATTTATTTATTACTTGTTAAACATGTCTCTATTTGTAACCTGATTATTTTTAAATTATTATATTATATTGATACAGTTTTTTAGTACTTAACACAGTACAGTTTTACAGTAATTAATACTTTATTACACAATAAGATTTGTTACTTTAAAATATGTTAGTAAATGATTAAGTCAGATAATAATGAATTGGTTATAATATATATTTACAAGATTTCATAACATTTATTTGTTATTTATTGAGTTGATATTTATTTGTGAGTTTTATTTGAATGTGCGAGAGTATGCATAAAACATTATTAATGTCATTATTTAATATGAAAATATTTATAATTATCAGTTGATTTTTTCTTTGTGTTTTATGCGTACTCTTGCACATTCAAATAAAACTTACAAATAAATATCATAATCAACTTAATAAATAACAAATAAATGTCATGAAATCTTGTAAATATATATTATAACTTATTCCTTATTATTTAACTTAATCATTTACTAATATTTTGGAGCAACAAATTTTATTGTGTAACAAATTATTAATTACGATATCAACAGTATCAATATAGTTTTTTACTTCTTGTTGAGAATTAATTTGACACTCCAGTCACTTGCGAAACCACTAGACTTATTTTTATCAGAAATGATGCAGAAGGAATGATGATAAATCCTCCTCTGTCAGACAAAGCGAATAATAGAGCAAGGAGACTCCCAATGTTTTATACAAGTAACATACTACAATTAACCATAAAAGATAAAATAAGAAATATTTAAATATTTGGAAATGAAGATACTGAAAAATAAATAAAATACACAGTATCTCATGATATTAGACTTGTTTGAAAACGTTGGATTTCTCATAATTCTTGTATTTTCTGTTCTTTATTACGCAGGAAATTGATACAAAAAGGATATGTAAGATTGATGTGTAACACCAATTTAACAATAAGTTTTTTAAAGGTACATATGTAAAAATAAACTGAATATTCGGGAGGGTAACATGCTCGCAAATTGCGAGTTCTTATATTTTTTTAATTATTGTTTATATAAACTACAAAAATAATCAACAAACAATGAGACTAATGAGAATCAGCGCGAATAATCAAATGTAAGTTTTGTAGTTTAAAAAATCTATTGATTATCCGCGCTGATTTTCATTAGCCCCGTTATTTGTTAATTCTTTTGTAAAGATTGAAAGTCTATTTTAATTATTATTAGTTATCACTCATTTTCGCAAATAGTAAAATCTATTTTATTTGCTAAACTCTCACAACATCTAACGTCTTATCTCCACACAGAATACTTTATTCGAGGAATATTTCGGGATATTCTTAGGACTTGGAACGTTCTCTGCATGTCCTTAAGGCATGCTTTGGAGGTCTATTCTGTATGGGTTTATACATACCGTTATATTGGGAAATTCATGTTACATTTTGGCATGGGAGAAATAATGGGTCAAATATGCATAAGTACACCATTTTTTATCGTATTAATTAACTTTAATCTTGATTAATATAACGACTTTAAATGTACATCTCACTATTTGAAAAGCAACGTAATATTTATATTTATTCGATATTTAAGTATGTTTATATAAAAGTAATATTTTCTATAAATTTTTAATCTTTTTGTAATATAAAATTATATACATATAAGTTTCATATATCAATTAATATTTTTAAACAAAATCATCGTTATTTATTTTGAAATAATATAAACATCAATGACTAACATACCGTTTATTTTTTTCTAATTCTAATTATAAGAATTAGAAGAAGATAAAGGTATTTATAGTTGATTCTTATATTTAAAATCGTCTTTTTTTTTTAAGATATTATAAGTCAATCACAGAGTCAAGTTTTAGCATCTTAAAACATTACTTGATGATTTTGAAATAAGAACGGACTATGAATACCGACCAAAGAGTAAATTAAAGCAAAATTAAAATTTATCTGTAAGATAGAAATGAACATTAATCGTAATTCTCGAAGAAAATCAAGGATCAATTATAATTGATCGACATTGAAGAAATTAATCATCAAAGATATTTCAGAGATCTCTAAAAGTTCTTAATATTTTTTGTATTCTTCAGAGATCTTAAACATCTTTGGAATTTTTATATTACTCGGATTCCAATGTTTCATTTTTTAAAGCTTTGTTTTGCACAATGCTGGATTCGTTTCCGTCACTTTCACCGGTGTGCTCGTCGATCAATCCTTCGAGTACTGCTTGAACGTACTCCTCACGACCTTCATTGGTATCTAAAGAGAATCCCAAAGAAGGAACAAACTCAGTTTCGATAGTGGTTTTTACGGATTCCGTCGTTGTAGTCATTGTGGTCGTTGTTGTCATCGCTCTTGTAGTAGACACTGAACTTTCCTTTTTCGTTTCGTTAGTTGCATACTCGCTCTCTTCTATCGGCAAACCAGTCTCAAAATTCAAACTTCTCTGCACTTGTGGCAAATCGAAGATGAGTGGTCTATGGATCAAATCACCATGATAAAGAGGCTTTCCGAAGTTTTCCGTTAATTGTTCTAAGATTTCCTCCTTCTGAAGTGGTCGAGCGATCTTGTTTTCTGGTTTCGATTGACCTGTCTTCTGTTCCGTAATATTGTTAAAACTGACTTTTGAAAAAACATTCGGTGGCTTCAAATCAATGTTAATAGGTGTTTCCGAAGTTTCATCCAAGAAAGATGTCTTAGAATCTGCATTTTCGAACGGCGTTCTGGCTCGTGAATAATCCAATGGGCTCCCTGTGGCTAAGGATGGTTTATTAAAACGTACATTCAGTGATGATTTCGATTCAGCGAGTGTCTTCAACGTTGATGCTTTAGGACTCGTATTCTTGTACGTCGTTCCGGTTTGCGAATAATCCAATGGTAGATTCGTTGTGTCGTACGATGATTCATCAAGGTCCAGATTAAATGAATCCTTTATACTACTTAAATCTTTCGTCGAAAATGGCCGCGGCAATCGATCTAATTTCAACAACTCCGCCATCAGTTGGAGAAGACTCACCATACTCATATTCGAATCCGATTGTTCAAATTCACTGGCTGTATCGTTTTCAGCAACGTAAAAACTATCATTGCTCGCGTTATTTGGAGAGGCGTGATTAGTATCAGGAAATTTCGATGTCTGCAAAATGCTACTAATTTCCCTTTCTGATGGCTCGACAGATTTGACAATTTCGAAATCATTTAATTCATCCTTCAAAAGGGAATCCGATCGCTGATGCTGAGCGATCAGTCGACTAATAAAATCGTCAGCAGTCGTCTCTAGATCGTCGTCTTTTTTTACTGTGTATGATACTTCATATGGAGAATCCTGTTTATTAATCATCTCCTCGATTTGTTTTAGGGATCCTGGACGGATCGAGGATGACAGATTACTCACTGTCGTTTCCACCGTTTTTTCTATCTTCTTTTCAGGATTTTTAATTTCTAATATAGCTCTCGGCGTAACCGTCTTCAAAGTTGTACTATCTATATTAATATCACTATTAATCGATTTTGTGGTAAACGTCGAAGATTTGTCGAGAATAGATGTCACTGATTCTTCGGACAATTTTAAACTCTTCGTGTTCTCAGGCAATTTTAGATTCTTCGAATTATCCGAAAAAATTAATTGATCCGAAATCTTCGTAGTCGCTTTTGTACCAATCGAAACTATTTTTTCGTTTACACTTGGCGTAGAAACTGCAATTTTAGGAGTGCTAGAACTCGTTTCGCAGCGACTTCCTTGCTTGTTAGAGCTTGAAGAGCATCTGAAATTTTCATTCACTTCCTTTTGAGTCTTGATAGCGTCTCTAACAGTGGACTGGAATCCCGTATTGTACTGGGTCAGGATGTTCGCTTCACTGTCGTTGTTCTTTGAGGTTGTCAAAGAACTCTGCGTTCTTTGTGAGTCTACGGGTTCTGAGTAATCCAATTGTCCTGTATAATTTTCATTTGGCGGGGCAAAGCCACCGAATTCATCACTGTAGTCGATAATGGGCGGAACTATATCAGTCACAGGAACATCAACAATCGACCGATCATGCCATGTAGAAACGAGCCATGGAATAGCCGTAGATATTTCAGTGATCACTTGAACAGTCGAATGAATCTCTGGACTAGGCGTCTCTAAAAAGCTTTCGTCTGTATAATCAATCAGCTCCTCGTCGTATATCGGCGATTGATCCTCGATGTTTTCAGCAAATGTGCTGGAAAATCGTGGAGTTTCTGTGATCGTCGTCTCAGGACTCCAGGAAGTTTTAAAATTCTCATCGATCGTCGTGTAGCGTGTTTCTTCAGGGACGTTGATAAGAAAACTCTTTTGTTCCAACGGAGGCTTCAGAAACCTCGCTGGTTCAGGAACCTCGAGGCTAAGATTTATTTTGGGAACGGACTCGTGGTTGAAACTTGATCTAGTCGGCGACAAGTTCTGGTCCTCAGCTGTGCGATTGTCGTTAGATGAAGAGTGAATAACTCCGCTATGAATCTCATCGATGCTTCTCTCAGTCGTATTTATTGCAGATGTCGCAGTTATCGATGTTGTCGTCACTTGCACAGCGTCAACGTCTTTCTGTTTCCAATTTTTCAACAGTGGAATCGTCTCGTGAACAAAACTCCTCGTCGTCAAGCTGGAGATATCTTCGTAATCTTCCATCGATCCATCGTCGCTCGTTTCGTTGAAGACAACCGACTTCTTCAGGTTGTCTGATAAGTTCACATCATCCACTTTCTCATAAGATCCCGAGGAATTATTTAAAACTGTATGCAATGGAGTAGGAGTGGTCGAATCTTTCCATTCGTCTTTTGATACCTGGTATATAGGATTTTGATTTTGTATAATCCTGCGAAGTGGATTATTCAGCGCTCGAGCGATTCCTATACTATCTTTTGTTTCCAAACTATCTTCTAAGCTCTCCTCGCTATTATACTGAATTATTGGCTTGTCATTTTGCTGTCTGAATACTTCATCTTCGTCAATGGCATCAGTTACGTTAATCCTGAAATTCGTCTCCGACGTCTCCTCAAGATGAACTTCATCATTTTTGAAATGAACATTGTCACCTTTTCGATCGTCGATTATCGATGACGAAACATTCTCCGATTTCTTTAGGTCATGTCCCGTTTCACTCTCTCTCAAATCAATCTTTCTCATGTCGTCATTCTGATGAGTAATCGTAGGAGAGGTCACCGGGCTTTTGCTCTGCGCATAAAAGTGATCGGAGCTATCCACCATCAGATCCAGCTTGCTATAGGCCAATGTAGAAGGTCGATAGGTCGTTGGGACCGTAGGCGAATAGAATCTCCTGGTGGTAGTGGTAACAGTGGGAACAGTAGGCGCGTACGACGTCTGTAATTGATTGGTAAATCCATCGGGTCCATGATAGTCGTCTTGAAATTTGTTCCCACCAGATCTAACTTGATAATCGTGCTGAATGATCGCGGACGCGTGATAAGGCGATTGCCCCTTGTTTTCGAGGTGGAGCTTGCCTTGATACGGAACGTTCACTTTCTTCTGCTGATAATGAAGATCATAGTTGAAAATCGGTCGCGTGTCTTGTTGAGGATAATCCTCGAAACCACTCGGCAGGTCGTTTCCAGTCGTCTCAACGGGCGCATAATCCGTAATCCTACGGAATCCGGGCGTGTAGCCCATCACAGACCTACCACCGAGCGTGGAATAGTCGATGATTCTGGCACCGCTATCAGGATCCACCAGGCCGTCCTTGGTGACATCCTCCGCAGAGGCTTGCAGACTGATCATCGCGTAAGCGTTTCGAATCATCTCGTCGTCGTCAATCTGATAGCTATTGCGATTCACTTCGAGGTATCGTTTGGTGGAGGAGCAGTCGACCTTGGTCCACCAATCGCAGGTCAGCAACTTTTGGCTAAAAGTTGAGCCGATCGGGCACAGGAAGGAGGACACCAATACGTCATGGCATACGTGAAAGACTTGGCAGCCGGCCGCTTCGTCGGCGTAATAACCTGTTGAATAATCGTACAAGCGAATTTTCGAATTACGATTTTTATGTGCATTTCTTATAATTTATCTGAGAATAATACAATATTTTATTTAAAAAAAAAAAATATTATGTGAAGAATCATAATATTATGATTTCTCAAAAATGCCAAAATGGAAGATTATAAGTCTCGCGACGAAATTTGTATCAATATTATTCCTGTAACATTTTATATGAAACTTGTATTTTTAATAGAAAATATATACCAGAGAAAATTATTTTTTGCAGGGATAACTATAAAATATAATTATAACATTTAAAACGTTCGCATAAAACGTAAATGAAACAAATATTTAATATCTCTTTTTAATATTAAAATAATTCAGGAATGAATAGTGAGCATATGTGTTCGACAAAGTTAATTAAAAGTAACAAAGCATATATGTTATGATTTTTTTCGCATTCAACGATGTAACTGTGTTATGCAACATGTGTTATGTATATTACATTATATTGTTGAGTGTGAAATTATAATATTAAACGTTATATTACTTTTAGTGTGTCAACTGGTAATTGGATTATGATCGAGCGATTTTATAAATGAATGTTCATGAGGATTAGAAATTCGTTATGTATGATATAATTATGTATATTTCATTTATGTAACAACTCTATGTACGTCGTCTTGTCAACGTGCGATCTTCTTTTTGTGCACTTCATCTTTCTCTCGGTGGATTATCTAATGTCTGTGGTCAAGAAACGTAGCTGAGATAACGCAATATCACGGAAAATTAAATGAAAATATATAATATGTACAACGCATGATCTTACAATCGAATGATAGTTCCTTGATGCATCTATTCAATTTAGCAAGAAACCGGTAATAGAAAAGAAGTAGAAAGTGATTTTTTATTTTAGAAATCTTATTTTAAACTAGACGACTGCCAGACAAAATAAAATTACATTAGTGATTTTATAGGATTTCAATTACTCAGTTACGTTATGATATATGAAAGCATATATACATCTTAATGTAGCTTATATAAATTGCGAAATTTGCAAATTACGGTAAAAATGATTATAAAGGTTGTGTTTCAAAATTTATTATCAGTACTACAATACAAATCTATAGCGCACATAATGTAAACTAAAGATTTTCAGTACTAGCAGTAAATTTTAGAACACAGTAAAAAATCGCTTGAATGAAATGGAGTCTTTTGCTTTTTTATACATAAAATTATCTCATTTTCTTAATTAAAAACTTAATTCTTGATTTAGTAATACGATTTTATCAAAATAAAGGATACTGTGTATGTAGAATACAATACAGTTGAAAGTTTTCAGTATAAATATGAATGCGGTAAAAGATAAAATACAAAATTTTTACTGGAATTTATTCTGAATTTAACAATGTATATTAATCGCATATATATATATATATATATATATTGTGTAATACGAGTTTCGAATTTTGCATAAAATAAAGAGAGGGACGATGATTTCATGCACGCAGAATAGAAACATTGCATTTAACAAAGCTATCAATATGTCATAACGCATAATAATAAGTGAAATGGTATATGACCATTCGACTACATAATTTATTTACGTATATTTACCACGTGAACGTCCTTCACACGTGAATCCTGTCTGAGGTAATGTCGTGTAGGCGGGATAATCGATTCCCGGCTCACCCGGCACATTTTTTCTGATGTCTGATAGGTCTGAAAGAGAAAGAAAGAGTGAGAGGTAGCAGATTCATTACCCTACGGCAAATCAAGCATGCCATTTAGGAATTATTTTCAAATTGATGAGCTCTCTAGAAGTAATGGTTTTCCCAATATATAATATAATCGTTAACGGAGCTGCATAATTTATACAATTTTAACGAATTTTTTTATTTTTTTATTTTTTGTAAATAAATCAATAATACAAATATGGTTGGGGAGATGTATACACATTTATATTTTTTTAGAGTGTATGAATTTATAAAGAAATCATACATAAAAAGTCCACAAAGAAAAATATCCTTGAGAAATAGAAGGAGAGAGAGTTTATAAATACCTTTAGAATTAAATAATACAATAAAATCGCTAATATATAACGCTTATGTGGAAGATAATATTGTCGCTTAATTATAAGAAGAAGAAATGAAGTAAAAAGTATCGTGTTAAGCATGTGTATCTAGGTTCATCGTCGATTGCTGATCAAGGTTTCGGAAAATAGGCCACGATGATCGCGCTGTGTCTGTGATATTTAAGTTTTGCAGTTATCGTTTGCACTCAGACAGATAACGTCTCGTAATTTGCCGGCATCCATATAATCAATGAGATTTTTCATGACCTATCCACAACGCAATTTTTTTTGTAACATCACAGTACCTTTCACATGAGTGATGTTCCATTCGTTTCATCAGGAACGATATGAATTAATAGTTATTCACGCGCATTTATCTATATTGATGCAGTATTTATCTGTATTTATGAGACATTTCCAATATTCTCCTGAATAATATGAATAATTTTACAGCACAAAAATTAACTAAAGTTTTGAGTTACGATTTCTATAATATTGTCAATTGCAACGTCTATAATTAACTTTTTGTAATCATCGCCGCATCGCGGCACCTATTGTGTTCCATTCGTCGCTACGCGTAGGGGGGTTTTATGAAAGATATTAATTACCCTGCGCCACAAGAATTTGCAAGTCGTCAATGAAATTTCATTCTTTCTCTCTCTCTCTCTCTCTCTCTCTCTCTCTCTCTCTCTCTCTTTCTCTTAAGAGATTTTTTAATAATTATGTAAAGAAAATATAATTACGTAATGGAAAAATGAGCAAACCGATACCCACCTTAGTCGAAATCTTAGTGTGAAACCGTTTATTAAAAGGCAGACACAAAAGAAAGACATTTAATAATGAAAATGCAAGTAGAAATTGCGTTTTTGGAAGTTACAAGATTATGAAAAATACAAGGACAAGAAAGAAGTATATCTAAGATTTAAAAAATTCTGGTTTCTTTAAAGATTCAAGATTTAAGATTCTTTAAATTACTAAAGTTTAGAACATTAATTACTTAACTCACCCGTTATATGATCGAATGGCTCATACTGACCGCCCGCGGATCCATAGCTATCGAATACCCCGTCCTCGTTCGGATCGAAGTACTTTCTGCAAAGGCGAACGATTGAATTAAGTCGCATAATCGAATTTACGCGAAAGAAGCTGCTTAATAGAAGAACGCACCTTCCTCTAGTTCCATCGATCGCTCTGCGTGACAGGAAGCTCCTCCTCGGAACTCCATGTTCAAGACTCCGCTGAACGATGCACAAAACCGTCGTCACGAGACCTGTGAAAGAGAGAATCTATGTATAAATCGCTTGCAAAAATTGCGTAATTGCGCTGGAACGAATATTATAGAACTACAGATTGTGAAGCAGCCATTGAAAGAACTTCGTGATTCGATTAAAATACATATTACAATTTAAAATTTAAAATTTTCTAACACCAGACTGGTTTTTATTTATTCTAGACTGTAATTTATCAATGCTGTCCAGAATTTGTAATTCTGAGTATTGCCTTGTCGTATATCAGCAGTTTATTGCCTTCCTCTTTCTCAATGGAGATAGAAATCTTGGATAGAACTGATTTAAACAATATTACGATCCAGCAAATATATTTATCGTGTCACAAATATATGTGTACATTGTTGGAAAATTTGTGTTAAATTTAACACCAATTTTTTAACGGTGTATATTTACACTTGGGAAGAACAGTTTTACTTAAAAGAGAGTATCTAAAATATAACTATAAAAATATGAAAATAATTTTATTTGGATCATCAGAATAATTATATAAGTCGCTTAAACTGGTTATACTAGAATGTTAAAAACTTTTTACAGCATTCTCATCAATGTTTACAATGTTATGTAATTATTTTGATTAAAGAAAAATATTTTTAGACCTGTATCTAGCTAAATTGTTAGATATCTTCAACAAAACTATTCTTTCCGTACAAACTATGTAATATATTATAATTCTAAAAGAATGTTTCAATGGAATCCAGTCAAGTTTCTCATTACCAAAGAAAAATCTCGTTATTTCTATTCAGATAATGAGTTATAAGCCAACTCCTTGATTCATTCTTGTGAAGCGTTGTAGCCGATCACTAAATATCGCTCGATTTTGATTTTGTAATCGGCGTGGCGTGAAAGGTCGCTCGGGATGGAACATCTCCACGATCTTGTACTTTTGAGGCCACGTTAAAATTGAACTCGCGCTCTATGATCGCATTAAGCAAGGTATCTCTTAATTCACGATTGACCGTGAATGATCATCGATGTCACGACTCGGCAGTTGAGCCTAAGAAACTCGAATCTTCTATAAGGATAACACGAGTCTTACGTGGCCTCTCCGCTTGATTTATTACGGCGAAAAAGTTCGATCCTATCTCATTATTCATATTTGCGCTTAAATGATCGATGCCGTATCCTTGTAGTATTGTCACGATGTTTCTTGCGAATAAGCAAGATCGTTCCCTTGAATCAGTGACTTGAGTCAGATGCTTTCTGTGACATTTCGAAAAGCGAGAGATAATTGTCATCGCATTATATAACGTGCCGTTATATAATTACAACATAATTTAATATTACGCAATATAGTACGATAATATGTTTCGAGGGCTCTTGCTGATCATTTAGATGACGTCAATGAAATCACATTTCTCTGCTTACAATGTGCAACTTTGTCTTCTCAATTCTCTTTATTATAAGAACTGAATGGATGAAAACTTTAATTGCTATCAACTCGCATAGAGAGGATTGGATTTTCTTTACTAACAACTTGCGATTTAGAAGAGTCGAAGTTAAAACGTTGATCGCAATGCTTAGTTTGATAATGTACTATTACATGTCTGCCATATAAAGCTGTCGAAGCTTCATGTCCTCCGTAATTTCGTTGTCATTATCCACAGTCAGCAACATGTGAAATCTTTCGAAAGATCGACAGGCCGACAATATCCACTTTATAAAATGATGTTCTTAAACGCACGTGCTTGCTCATTGTGACTGCCATTTTCAATGGCATTAAAAGGACGCAAAGGCCACGAGGAATTGGCACGACAAAGACCGGTGGTCGTGATAGAGCGAGCTTATTCGGTGTTACAAATCGCTTCGCACAATCGATCTGCGAGAAATCGCCCGTGAATTTATTTTCTGCCTCACTTGTCGCGAAATTAATGATCAGATGATTCAAAAAGATATGTACAGAAAACGACGCGACCTCCGAGAGAAAATGTCGAGTAATTTGCAATGACGGCAGAGAGACGAGACGAGTAATTAGTGGCGTCAATTTCCGGTGGCGAAAGTGTCCCCTCGAACAACGCTCTTTTAATATTCGCATCGCTGAAAGGCTCAAGATAAATCAGATTTCACGGTACCACTTCAAATAGTTGCCCGAATAAATTTAACTGCTGACGACTTCTTGCGTCAAGCACTCGCGAATAAGATATTTAAAATTTATAGCGAATTCACTTGCATTATTCTAAATTAGTGGATATTAAAAGTTGCTATAACATACAGCAAAGTTAAATGTAAAAACAATTTAAACGATTAAATATACTGTAAAGGAATTACATGCAAAATTATAACAATTATATGGTGGATAATTTTGGGACTTACTATTCAAAATGTAAAGTTACGACATACAAATAAAATTATTATTCTTAAATTTATAGAAATATTAACAAAAGCAAAAATATACAGTTAATTGCGTTAACAGAGATAAATTAAATTGAATTATATCAATGTCTTAGAAATTCTATATTCCGCAATCTATAATTCTGTATTTTTTAACAAAAGTATTCGGAATCAGGAAATTTTCATAAACTTGAGATGGACATGCTTTATCAAGCAAATCCAGGTAATTCAGCGCATCCATGTAATATTATTAGCACCGTCACGAGCTTCATACACGTCCAACATTTTAATCAAAGCGCCGACGTGATTCGCACGTGAGCAATAAAATTCTTCACGGCAATTGCTGCAATTTACACGGTGCATTTATAAACGCACACGTGAATGCGTCGAATTGTCGAAATCGTTGCAAAAAACGTAATAATTTCGATGTGCGTAACACTTCGGTGACATAGAGAGATTTAATTTATGAGCGATTATTCGATGTTCTTCTAGTATATTGCGTGAACGTCATCTCGAGTTTGTATGAATGGATCGTCACGGCGAAATGTGGATAAATGATATTTTCTTAATTATAACTAGATCGTGGTCGACCAGTTCTCGTGAATGATTGATTAAGTTTGCTACCAATGCAAAGATGGCTGAGAAGAGGCTATCTTTCGTTGCGTAATATCCGCGAGTGTAATGGATAGAGAGGAAGAGAAGAGTAAAGATGTTCATAAATTAAATTCTTCATGAACAGTATTATGGGAATACTTTATGACTTTAGTTTTCTCTCACAATTAGCCTCTGGTAATTTGTTTACCGGATAGAATCTAATTGCAGCAATTAACAATATTTTCTTATTTATTTTTTGTGTGTAATACTTTATATATAAATATTTTAATTTTATAAATTAACAGCTTTAGACTGAAAGAATGTAAAATCTTTGATCTCTCGATGGGTCATTTGAATAATAAGAAGGTTTTACCTTAAAACAATTTTTTATTCAAACAATTTTTTTTTCTTTAATTTTTTATCTCAACTTTTTCCTTAATTCAAAAGTTTCTAGATACTCGTTAATTCTTAATTTATGTTCACAATTTTAATTAACATGTTCGACTATTTGATAACAGAGAGAAAATTTAAATGCTAAATGATTAGAATTACATAAAAATTACATAGAAAAGATTTTGTTGAAATATCTACAAATTTAAAAATTATTTTGATGGACCGTTAAAATATAATATAAAGAACTCATACATGATGAGAAATGTTGTAAAATTGATGCTAGCAACTAGTTTGAACAACCTTTATAATTACTTTAATGACAATATTATACGACAAATTTATTTTTAATCTATATTTCACTGAAAGAAAAAATTGGTTGCTGCAATAATTTAGATAGTAAAATGTGACATAGCATTTTTATATGGCTGCAGCAACTAGTTTTTGATTGTAGCAGCAAATTTTTAGTTGTGTTAGCCTATCGAAATCATATACTGACTGCAGATAGGCAACTGACGCAACTAAAAATTTGCTGCTACAACCAAAAGCTCATTGCTGCAGTCATATAAAAATGCTATGCCATATTTTACCATCTAAATTGTTGCAGTAACCAATCTTTTTTTCAGTGTAGAAAAAATTTTTACACAGGAAAGAATAATATTGTATTAACAACATTAATCAACAGTAGTTTCTAATTGAAAATATTTTATTAATTTAATAATAGTTAAAATAATTAAATAATTTTTTATTAAATCAAGAACATCGCACTTTGTTTCATTAATACTTATTGAATTAATAAATAATAAGGTTATTTATCTCTCTGTTGGCTAATATTGTTAATGCATCTTTATTTTTCGTAGACATTTCAACAAAACAATCTTTTCCGTGTATTTTAATCCATCTTAATAACTTTTATAAATGTATAAAATACAATTAACTGTATATTTAAGAATTAAAATGTAACGTTACTGGTAAAATATTTAATGAATTATATCAGTATTAAATATTAGAATTTTTTTTATTATTAAATGACCATTTTTTTCTATAAAAATCAATATTTATTTTGTGAATATGTATATATATAAAAATATCATATAGTATAGCATAAAAATGTTATATCACAATTTCACATCACACGATTATGATCGTCATAAGTTTTTACGGGTTCAACCTATCATCGATGTCGAGTCATCGAGTTCCCACCGAGATAATTGACTCACGATCTCCGGGCTCTCGCTTTCATTATTTCACCGTCGCTGTCTGTTGTGATCGGCATGTCATTAAAAAGTTATTCAATCTTGATCGATGAAAAAGCCCGGTGCGTCAATTAACATACATAGCCCGGTTGTTTTACCTGCTCGCGGCGATAAATTAACACGTGATCAAAATAAACGAGAAGCGAAAGGTTGAACACTGTCACTCATATGATTGACACATGATAGAGCCGATCGTTGGGAAGATGATTTAAATCCAGGTTCCCACATGCGGCGGGACACACGTGCGAACATTGGCACTTACACAGAATACGCAGGTTAATTTTCGGCATTTTGTTCGGTGTCGCATGGACGGTTTATGGCGGTTTTTGGACGGGGGCTCCGATTACTCTCGTCCACCGTGAAAAGCGACGGTTGATGCACTGCGTACCTCGACGCGATCACCTCGACTCGACTCGACTCGACTCGACTCCAGCTCTCGTCAGGCTCTTCCTCTCGATCGGGGCTCGTCCGTCGCCGCGTCTCCTCGCCGGCCGGCGCGGTAGGGATCCCTGATCGTGGGACCTCTTACCTTTCTTCTCGTGGGGTCCTCTCACCTGCGCGTATCTACGAGCCGGGCCATCCCCCGCAAGAGGTGGAATTCCGCGCGAGTCGCGCCTCTCGCCGGAATCTCTCCGTATGCGTGGAGAATCCAACATCCTCGCTTCTCCGTTTAGATTGTTTAGAAAATGAATTGATCATCCCAGTCGATACGGATTATAGATTTTGCCAGATAATCGAGCATCTGTAATTAATTAAATCGAATATTAGTAAAAATTATTTACAATGTTTTAAAGGTGATTATTAATCGCTAATCAATAGTATTGAATTGCTTGTCAATTTAATTTATATTACATACTCCAGTTTTAGTCTAAAACTGTATTTCAAAATCGATCAATAGTCGATCAACGTGCAGTTTCCTTTGACTTATAGAAATTGTAAAAATTTAAACAAGAATGTTGTTAATAAACATCAAGATCCGTCTTGAATATGATCCTCTTGACTCTCATTTGTATTAAACCAATTAATCCTAAATAGTAGGATGAAATCTTGAGAATTCTGTGTATCCGGCAGAACTAATGCATCTTTGCTTAAAATTAATTGAATGATTTCTTTTATTTTGAAGGTTATAATCTCTTCAGGAATAAGATTATCTAACTTAAAATTATATAAAATTATGAAAAACATTCATTATGCTTAACTTTTCACAAGCTATTTGGAGATTTGGCGTAATTGAAAAAAAAAGTCACTGGACCTGGGAATACCAATTAGGATTAAGAATGTAATTACAATAAACGTCAACTAACAATAACGTAACATCAACGTTAATTTCACACTTAACAACATAAATGTAACACATGTCGTGCGTAAGAATTATATTGTTGAGTGTGAAAACATCGATATTATGTTACTGTTACTTTGGGTTTATTGGATATCTAGAAACTTTAGTCAGGACCATCTGTTGCTACTAACCGAGAATTTACACGTATTAGACGAGTGTTCCGACATTTAGCAAATAATTGCTCGTACATTACTCAAAAAAATTGCAGATAATATGCAAATACAGATAATCCTCATCTCAAAGAATATTGAAATCGGTCGTTGAGACGTAGAAAGCGACGTCGTACCACGATCCATCCGTGAGGGATTAATCCGGTACGTGTAGAAGGCTACGTGTAATCGAAGTAAGGCGACACATTATATAAGTTCGATGACATTGCCTCGATTCGCGGCGAACACACGTGACCGTTTTCGCCTTTTGCATAACCGGCGATCTCGTCTCTCCCACCTTCAGCTTTTCTCTCAGGAGAGTGACCACAGCTGCAGTAAATCATGCGCCATTTTCACCTGGTGTGTGCGATTTTTCGAGGCCGCGGATCACCTCTCGCTTGTGTGAGTGTTATAACGGCTTGGCGATCGGTATCTTAATTAAGAGCGAACACTCACGTGGCCCCCTGGAGCGTGGTTTTTTGTTTAATTAAATTTTTTTTTATCACAGGAGGGAGGGACGTTTTGTGACGTTGCGTGGCAGACCGCAAGCCATTACGTTAAAATTAGAGCCTTACTTTCGTCGACATTACGCGTGCCAGAGATTACAGAAAATTGGATGTAGTATACGAGGTACACATAGAGTACTGTCCCAGAACTTTGTCGTGTGATAGAGTTGATGCTTGACCTTGTAAATCTAACGGTAACGCGTTTAAGGAAATTATTTAAATTTTAACTGAGAAAATAATACTATAGTACATATAAAAATCGCGATTATTCTTTATGTTTTTAAATTATAAATATTATTGACTCATTACCTTTGCCAAACACACCCTGTACATTTAATTTCATTTAATTTCATTTAATTTTTATCGTTCTGATTATTTTTGACCGATACTCATTTTGTTTCGCGGTCTGAAATGTGCAGATGCGTGAGTCGTAATAGAGCGTGAATCGGTGCCTACCGCGGAACGTTACGTGAAGCCGGTCAGTGGGTACGCATTGCATTCTCACGTAACAACGGTGGGATGCTGCTGGAACGAGCGAACTGTTCGCGCTCTCGCTTTCCCTGCTTCTCATCTTCGTCGAATAGCTTACAACAACGGCAAACGCAACCATTTACGACGTCGCCGCTGCCGTTACCGCGCTTTCATGCAGAACGGTACCGTTCGCGCGAGTTGCGTTCGCTCTAATGGCGAACGACGATTGGCAAAAAGGTTCATCTTGCGTCATGACGCTCTCGCGGTACACGTTATTCGCGGTAGCACTCGAACCACGCATTCGTCCACAAAGCGCTAATCTGCCACTCCTCAAAGAGTCTCGTGATTTTTCAGGAAGACATTGGCCACAAGGGAAAGTTTGATGGTCTTACGTTTGTAATACGTCTGCTCACGCCTTCAGTACGATTATTCCCTATGAATACTATTTATTAATAGAAAATCGGTGTATTTAAAAAGGTAGAATGCACTTTGCAATTAAGATTAACCTTAGTAGTCGAATATTTTGATATTTAAATTTACTTTTAAAGAGCAGAGGTCTATTTTTTAAATCTTACAGCTTTTCTTTGAATAAGATTTATTGTAATTTATTGTATTTCTTGTTTCGATCACAAGATTACGCCACATTTCTATAGTGGCTCTTTCCTATATTGTAAAGGTTAAATGTACATTGTTAAATATTAAAAGATCAAGGATTACTACACTGAGAAAAAAATATTCTAAATTTTAATAAATATTGATTTGAATAGTACCAACTAAATATTTATTAAATATAAAAATATATTTGTTCTTGTACAAAAAACATTAATTTGATTTAACAATTACTTCTTTTTATTAAATAAATATTTATTTATTGTAAGTAAATGTTTAGTTGGCAGTATTCAAATAAATAATTATTTGAATTTAAGTTTTTTTTCTCAATGTCAATGTATCAACTTTAATATATTTCAAGTACAAAAGTACACGTAGTTTAAAAAAACTTACACTACATCTAATCAATTTCTGCGGTTGAATTGCTTAATTTCAAAGTAAACGACGTTTATATTAAGTTAGTAAATAATAACTAACTTTAAGTCAAATTTAATACTTTTTTAAAATAAATTTTGACCTTATTGTTTTATTTAACTTACACTTAACGACATATTGAGTAGAAGCAAGTAGCTTAGGAATAATTAAATAGGAATAATTAAAAATTACTTAAATTGAGTATAATTTGACATTACGAATTTAACAGTATAAGTATGTTGAAGCTTATTGTTTAAACGATTCATTGTTATCACCATGCGTTGCAAATCGAATAAGCTTGTTGCGAGAAGAAAGAAAGATATTAGAAAGGCCAGATGCATTCAAGTATTCCCGAGTTCTTTGTTCAATCGAGAAAAGTCCATACAGGGATATAGATCACACAGGACATTGTGTCGTGACATTAACGGAATTGCAATCGATGAAGAAATTAGACGAGGTAGCCGCGTATAATAGCTGACGAGAAATTAAAGCCTCGGGAAACAGAAGACATTCTTCATGAAAAAGGCAATTTTCTTATTCTGTAAAATAATCAAGCAGTCACATTCAACGATATAGCAGCGAAAGGCAAAGGGAAAAATTCTGTCGTCAAGGATGGCAATAGATTGCCTGAGATCGTCAAAGATGAAATTTAATAACGTTTGGTAGCATCCGCAGAATAACGGTTTGCTTATGCAAATCAAAAAGACACCGGTATTTGCTCGCGCAAGTATTATTATTGACTTTCATCGGCGTGACCCTGTTTGTAACTTGCGTATATATGGATGCAGCATGAAAGAGAAGTTGCATGCTGGGGACTTTCTTCGTTGAGAAATCGTAAGTAAACCGAAAGCAAAATATCATCGCGAACGTGCAACTTTTCTTTTGCATTTCGATCCTGCACCGGTCCTAAGAAATATAATCGCGTATATCATTATTATTATTATTATTACACTTAAATGGCACTTAAATTTACAGACATCGATGGAGAATGTCACATTTAAGGTTCACAATAAAACGAAGATGTCATAATGATGGTTCTAACTACGTCGCTTAAGCTAATCACTTAAAATGATAAATTATTCCGCATTATAATTTATACCCGTACACTTAGAAAAAAAGACATAGTAGTAGAAACTAAAGATGATAACTATACAAATTTAAGTAAAATATGGTGTGTATATATATATATATATATAATTTATTCAACTGTGTACATTAATCCTACATATAAAATATGTATAGTATACCACTATTTTTGTCTGAATGTAACATAATCATGAAAATTACTTTGATACTTATTTTTTAAAGAAATATGCAGTAACCCGGTGAAAAGATTATGATGGACATTGCGAAAAAAGTGAGATTTAGCGAAATTTGAGCGATCTTGCGAGAGTAGAATATTTGCACAGATTACAATCGAGTAGATGCGTTCACGGTACGTAAGTATCTTAACAACTTGCGATGAATCGAGAAGCACGTGTAATGATCCATCGGATAATTTCACGTGATCCGATAATTATCGATACCATTACGAGACTTTTCTCCGCCGAGAAAACTGCATTTGCCATAAGTTAATGCAAATTTCGTAATTTCCGCTCTCTTGTGAAAGCGATCATCGCGAAGCCAATGGACTAATAGCAATCTGGTTCAAAATCATTTACTTCTATCTTCTATCTCTTCTAATTATTATACATTGGTATTGAACAGAGTATAACTGATGGTGACGCGCAGACTTTAATAATGAAATAAAATTTGATGCACATTTAATATCAGGTGCAAATCATCATTAAGTTCTGAGAAATCATCTTATGAGGCAATATTATATAAATCTATATATATTTTGCAATAAAGTCAAGCGTTGTTCTAAACATAAACTTTATAGTATTTTATTATCTACATAAAATAATTTAATAATTTTTATAGAAATGTATATCTTATAAAATTAATTTGATATTCTTCACACAAATAAAGAAGATAATATGAAAATAATTCTACCTCTCGCAGAAAAAACAGAATATTATTTTTGCCGAAAGGAACTCATTATCGTGTGTTTTTTTTTTAAATAAAATTTTAATTATTTTAAACTCTCTTTGTTATCATTTTACGATCCAGAATCTGTACTTTCTACTCTCGCTGGTTGATTAGGCGCTCCTAGAAAGACGCAATTAGCGCAGATGTAATGGATTTCTGTCGACGTCCGTGAACGTGTCGTGAAAAAATTGGCTGCGCGTTTTAATTCTTCCGCGTAAAACGCGTCACGGATCGTATCTAAACAGCCTACACGAATATATACATATAATACACGTCTTGAGAACAAATTGGGTAAAGATTACAGCGTTTAGAGAATGGGGGAAAGAACTTCTCGGTTTTCTGCCTTGAAAATCTGTTATTACATCGTCATGATCCTATCAGCGATATGCTCGTTGTTAGACGATAACATCGCACGTATACGTGGATTAAAGTAATTGATGCGGTTCCGCGTTTCTTGTGACTCGTCGTAATCGAAGGGCTTGGTCAAACGTGAAGTAGGTATTTAACGAGCGAGGGAGGGAATGTATCTCTATTATCTTACCTTTAAAAATCATATTTGCAAAAAAAATTTCTACAGAGAATTTAATAATAAATCAGTTTTTTCGATTTTTTATTTACAAATTTTTCGAACAATTTAACGAAAAACTTATTAATAAAATTAACAATAATAGTCAAGAAGGGCTACGAAACCTTTTTTTATATTAATAAAATTTTTTTCATTAAGATAAATTATACAAAATAGATTGAGTTAAATACATATTATATAATTTATTTGTTCTAATAAAAAAAAGATATATACTTACATAACTTACATAATTCTCTATTAAGAATATATTAAAAATATAATAATATATTATTCTCGATTTATTCTGCATATTAGTGGCATTAAATCATATATATTCGCAATACTGTTTATGTTCCCCCATTTTTACAATCATCTCGAGAACAGTTTCGTAAGTCGTTCTATTTTCGAACTTTATGTGGACGACTTTCTATCAGACCCACCTTCTTGACCTGTGCCGGTTCTCGATGTTACAGCTGCCATAAAAAATGCCCTTTCAAGATGAGATTCGCGGATACTTATGGTGTAGAAAAAGAAATCTTAAACCACGTTAACTTTCGAAACAATAAAAATGTTATGTACATATATAATTTTTAGAATTTCTTATATGAATCCTCAATTTTGAAATAATAATTGTTTATGAAAGATTATCTTTAAAATGTACAGATTTATTTTTCTAAAAAATTTTTTAAATAAAAAGCGAGATAAAACTAATAATTTTATAAAAGAAGACATAACGCTGAAATTTTCTTTAATTGTTTTGGCAAAAAGAAATAGATAATTGTTACAGTTGAGAAACAATCTTTGGTAGGCAAAAAATGTTCCATTTTTTAAAATATTAAATAAATATTTTTACAAAAACCATTAGATTATTTTAATATAAAAAAATAAGTTGTAATAAAATGTATGTTCAAAATAATAGAAAAATGATTCTAGCAAGGTAATATAAAATTGCTTCACAAGATGATCAGAAAAATGACAAATAATTTAAAACGTAGAAAAAATTAGTAATATACCTTATTATACAATACACAATAAATTGTATAAGATAAAAGAAATTAACTCAAATCTAATTCACATATGTTTAATAACTTAAATGTTTTAAAAAAATTAAATGTTTCGCATCATAGAAGAACATATTTTCTTGCTGCATTGCAATGCGGAATGCAGTAAAAAAATATGAAATTTAATTATTTATTTCTCTTTCTCTCTCTCTTTCTCTCTCTCTCCCCCTTCCGTCCCCTCCTCTTCTCCTTCTTTTTTCCTTTCTCTCTTTTTATTTTGTTCATTCCTTTCTTGAAAGGAACAATATCCAATCGTTATCTAAGTTAGTGCAACACTTTACAAAAACGTAAATCTTTTCTATTAATAAATTACTTAAAAAAAGAACAAAGTTATAAGAAAATCAATAACCATTATTGAAACTTTCGACATTTTATCGATGTTTTCTAATTCTTTTATAATTCAGCTAGTATACAATTACTGCAGTAATTTAAGAAATAATTTATAAAAATTAAAGAAATATTTTGACATTAAATGAATAAAAAAATAATAAAAATTTCAAATAAACTAAAAAACTTAAATTAAGAAAAAAACATTAATATTTTTTAAATTATATTTAATAATTATATTTATTAAAAAATATTTTATTTTATTAAATCTAATTTTCGCAAAAATGATAATTAATAATAATTATCATTAATAATAATTGTAAAAATTTTTTCATTTTTTTATTTTCTATTTTAATACTAATAAATCCCGATAATATTAAGATACTGCAGGAAACTGTAGCTACATCACGAAGTTGACACTCACAACGTTAGATGGTGCAATGAGTCTCACGTAGTTAACATTTTTTAAATTTCTTTTTTGTACTGCTAATTGAGAAAAAAACAATTTTTTTCTTTAAAGATGACAGTCGTACAATTATTTAAATTTAAAAAATCTACGAGCACGAGCTATATGTGAGAACTAATAATAAATGTAGGTACATACCATCATACACACACGTTTTTGTGATTAATAATGCGATAAACTTTGCAGAAAAGCAAGATATGATCTAATTTAATTTAAGAATAACAGGAAGAATAAGAATAAGAACTAGACTCGTATAAGTCGTTTGATATAAGTAGAATAAGATAACGAAAATTAAAGCTAATTTTATTTTTCTTGTAACAATATTATTCTTTAATCTTTACCTGGAAAATTACACAGTATTATACACATAGTATTTATGCTCTTTCTCTTGCAATTATATAATATAAAAATTTTCTGTTTGCAAAATAATATTGTGTTAAGTAATTTTTATTCATTGGTTTATATTCGTATGAAATTTGAAAATTGTAAACAATTCTAGAATACCTCTTACACCTCTTATAGAATTTTCTGTGCAATATAAATCAGTTTTATAAAACGTTTTACATATTTATCAGCTGATAGTTTACTAATAATTGCACCATTAAATAACAAAAGAACAATAGCATCCCAATATTTTCAGTTAAATAATATTTTATTACTTTTAACTTCCGTAAATGTAAATCAATCCATTTCTATGATATTAGTTCCAAGATAAATAATGTTCATATACTTAAAGAACGATTTTGCTGAAAGAATCTAAAATTTTGCTGAATATAAATCTGAAAATGATTTTATTATACCATTAACATAATTATGTTGGAAACAAAAAAATAATGAACAATGCTACGAAAAGTTTTTATATTCTAGCAACCATTTTCGACAAATTTATTTTCAGACTTGTGTCCAACAGAATTTTAGATCTTTCAGTAAAATTGTTCTATCCGTATATTAACATATATATGTATTCAGCGAATAATAAACTAAGGATCAAATATAATACACATTCTTAAATTGTCTAACCCCATTGTTTTTTTATTAAATTAATGGCATGTTAAGTAGGACTAGTGGTGGTCTATAGAAATGATTAAAACTAATGTTTTGGTATACAACGTGGCACATGAATAGAACAGTGTAATGAATGCGATTGATAGAGCTATAAAAAGATGTAGCAACAAGTGATTAGCGCAAAGTTCACGGTTGACAGACAAGGGAATGGGTCACCGCGTCCTGCTACAATGTCGCAATTGCACTTTGTACATTCGACACAAAAGCATTCTACAGGATCAAACGCAACAGAAATGATCTTGGTTCGCCCACCCATTCATCTTGTCTTATCTTGAAAGCAAACAATCGGCTTTAAACCGGCGATAGGGAAACGAGCGCCTAAAGCAAACGCGACGTTTATGCTCCGTTCAATGGAAAGACTTCGATCGGCTTTAACGTCGACTTAAAGACTATTTTCTTCGACTGAACTAAGTCTACTATATGTGCAAGTCGAACGATATGCGATAATACTTGAACAGCCACGTGCGTTATCTGCTGGTCACACTGGGTCACGCATTTCTTTCCTCTACTTCGCTAATGCGCAATCCAATGTAATTAGTCTATTTAATACTATCTATGAATGCATATAATTAATATGATACATTTTTACTTTCTATCTTTTAAGAGAGGAAATAAAATCTGAAAGTCGTGTGGCATATTAAGGAAGCATTAATTTCAAAAGTTAATTAAATTACAATCAACGTATATTTTTCTGTTACGTATATATATTTGATAGAAATTGATAGAGATACTTCGATTTTATATTATTTCTTTTTTAATTTTTTTATAAAACATCTTCAGCAAATTAATTAATTAGTTCATAGAAATAATAGGGAAAATTAGCTGACAAAGGAGGTCTCTTAAAGAGATACCTTATTTCTTGGAAACTGTTGCACTTTATTAATATCGATAAAAAAATGATCTGTTTAGATAACTAAAAAAATAAAAATTTATAAATCATATATTTGTGGCTTGTTTTTATAGAAAATCAACTAAAGACAACATTCTACAAATAGGAAAAAATAGAATTCTTATGATTCTGTTTTGCAAATTGCATAGTTTAAATTACACAGTTTAATAGTGATTCGATTATTGATAATATTACATAATTTTTCATGTTTGTAGTTTTCTAAATTAGTACAATATTAATAATTGTAGTACAATACAGTATTTTGAAGATTTTTACCATGTAGTGAAATTAATCAAACTTTATACTTTATTGCAGTTTTGTTAATGAATGAGAGAGATTGACATTAAAATTCTTCGAAATACAATGTTGTCCCACGACTATTATATTTTCAGGGTAAATTCTAAGAAAAAATATTCTCTCCGTGTACGAAATCATATAATAATATTGTATGTACATAAAATACGAATGTATGTATAGCCATTTGATAACTTCGTGCTGCACACATACGCGGGTTAGATAAAATTCCTGAGTTGGATTTAACTTATCATGGAGGCAAATAAATGATTCAGGGAATCGCACAAAAACTTTGTGCAATCTCATTCGATCGACGAGAAGCGATTTGCTCCATTACTAGGAAGCGGTCCCCTCCATTACTGAACTTTGCCGCTGTATTGCGCAATTGACAAAGACGAAACTAACTCGCTGAATTTCTCGCGGATTTCCGATGCATGTGGACTGGGAGGGGTGACTCATAATAATTTACGAGTGGGGAAAGCTCCTCTTCCGGAAACTGCTCGGTCCTCCTCCAGCATCGATCGCCGTCTCGCCGCTCGGAAAGCCGCGATTCGTAACGTGACTCATAGCGACACTGTTACGAGATTCAAGGTCATCGATCCGCCCACCAAACACGTCGTCGCGTGAACGAGACGGCTCTTTCGTCGATAAAGCAAATGGTGGGAAAATTGAGAATTTCTATGAAATGTCCCGGATACTGTTTCATCCAATTACATGTTGGCTTCTCGTTCGTGTAGGAAAAAACACGTGTTACATAATACAATATTGTTCAAAATTAAAATTACAGTTTTTAACGAGGGGGAGAGTTTAATGGAATTTTTAATTAAAATTAAAATATTTCTAACGACATATTACTTCTATTTTCTAATTTAAAAATTTTTTTATATTATTTTGATTTTTTTTTCGTTCCGCTACTTAAATTACGTTTTAAAAAAATGTCTGATAATAATAATCAAGCCTAAACGATATATTAGAGCTTTAGTAAAACAAGTCCAATCAAATGTTCGATTAATATATATATAATCAAAACTAGTTTTATACTTTTATAAATATTACTTTACTTTTCTAATTATTACCAAATGGTTGGTTACTATTATTATACTTGATAATGTTTACTTCCATTTGAAACATTGTATCTCAATATACGCTAAACAAAATAGCAAAAACTATTACCAGACTTTTTTCAGTGCAATCGTGATTTTTTTCTCATTAATTATGCGGCAAAGAATTATCTTTACTGCGCGTCGTTCGTTAAGTAACATCCTAGCAGCTTATGTCATCGAGAATGGCAAATATATTTCGCTATTCTCCTCTGATGAATATATGTATAAGTAACATGCAGGTTGATTCAAGTGGGGTACGACGCAGGTTAAAACTTAAAGGCGACCCAGAAACTGAATACAGCAACAGGTGGTGGCAGGTAGGCAATAACGGGGGGATGGCTGCAACTCGGTGACTCATGGGGTTGCTCCAAGAATGTTGATCGCTCCTCACGATTCCCGCCGTCTTTACCTGGATGACTCACATACCAGTCGACATGTACGCACACACGAACGTATATATCGTGCATTCTTACCGCCCGAGAAAACACGCGGACCTACTTTTTTCTTCTTCAAGCGTCCGTTCATTCAGGACCGACAGTTCTCTCCTTCGCGTCACTTCGCGTTTTCAATGGAAAACCTCCGATCGATCTTCCATTTGAAACATTACTTAAGCCTGGACAGTCTTTTGTGTCCTGGAATGCAGTGTCTGGCTTTTCCTCGAATCTCGAACACTTGTAGGAAAATAATGAAGACTTGACTGAAGAGAAATGTAACCTGCATAAGCCAGTTGTTCGCCAAAGCATCAGATAAATTTAATAATCTATCTATTATACATTTAATATAAATTCTAATAGATATAATAGATAATTAATTCATTTGTTGTAAACAACATATCTTGGAAACAAAGTTCTCCAGAAAATAAATTCAAATATTTTTAATTATTAAAATTAGATTTTTCGTATAAATTTAGTTTCGTATAGATTTTTCGTATAAATCTTTCAATTTATTGTTTATTTTTTTAAGTGGATTTGTGCGGCGCAAATCTTTATACCGTTCATATGCATTGTAAATCGTAGCAAATATTTCACAATAGAAGTAATCAAACATACTTACGATGGTGCATGCAAAGCTGTGTATTGATTGATACTCGACGATACACGACTCGGCAAGCATTAACGGAAAATGAATCCCAATCGATGAAATCGTGTAACTGCGGCGTGTATTGGCAATGAAGTAACATGCCATACATATATAAAAGCACACGTGTATACATACATACACTGTATGTATCATCTGGTGTATCTCATCGTGTATCAGTTCAAGTATATTATTTCAAGATTTACGTAATATAAAGTTTCCACTCCAGTTATTAAATAAAAGATTTAGATTATCCGTATAATATATTTCTTCCTACCAATATAGATTAACTTTAAGCTCAGTTTGACCTACTTTATATCTTTTAGTTCTTAGAAAAAGAGATTTACGATACGATTCGTAAGTTACATAAATATTCTGTGTCTATTATCGCCAAAATATCAAATAAATTTAATAACACATCGATAGATATCTATTGTATTATAATAAAAGGCACAAATTTTAGCTACGATATTTTCTTTAACGTTAATCACATAGAAGATAAAAATGGTGAGTTTCACTGATGTTTTCTTGTTTTCGAACGTGTGATCGCACGGTTCATTAACAGTTCGATTTTCGTGGAAAAGTTAAGAAAAATGAATAAACCGCGATCGTAGTATACTATACGAATCATTACTTGAATCGTTGCTTCTGAGAAAATTTCATTCAGCATCTGTTCACGATCTACGGTAGACCGGTGTTGTAACACCGCTAGTTCCGGCTTCCAGTGATGATTCACGACACCCTCGAGAAATTGATCTTCCAGGAAATACTCATACGACACCTTATCGATCGAAGACCATCTTTCGCAAGTTGAAGCGTTAATTGATGTTTTACGTAGCCCAACACGTCGAAATGATCTGACTTTCACCGGACAAGAGTCTTCGAACGAAAAGAATCAATGTCATTTCGATTCAGAGATAAAAGGAAATCGACTACACGTTCATTAATTTATTGGCGACCTGGCAAAGCTTATTCTGGATCTAAAATACTCAATTAAATTTAAGTTTAACTAATACTTGACATACGAAATTGACATACGACGACAGTCAACGGTGATTTAACGATTGCCTGAGAATTAGCATAATTTTATTGACGCAGAACAACATCGCAGAACCTCGCTACTCGCTATTCCAAATTGCATCATGTGTCATACAAACAAGCTACAAAAACAGTATTGATATTAAATTACACTATTAAATTCGTAATGTCAACACTGTGAAAAATGTCGACGAGAATTTATCACCGCATGAGATGTCTATATATTTCTTACTGTATTGATATTAATATTAACACCAATATGATGTGAGTTTAACACCATAGGTTTCATTACATCATGTTCGTGTTAATATTAACATATATATGACAAGATAAGAATTATATAGATTCTACATGGTATTAAATCTATATTAATATTTCTTAGAGTGAAATTATATATATCTAATCTATTTTCAATCATTTCTATAAGTCGCCATTGCGTCTAAAATATCGTTAATAATTTAACTAAAATAATGAAGTTAAACATAACTCAAGAAATGTATTAAATTTGACACAAATTTAGTTTATCATTTACTAAGTGCATCCATTAATATGAACGTTGTTTATTTTGAATCTAAGCAATTCAATCATAGAAATGGATGGATTTACATTTTGACACTCATGGAAGTTGAAAATAATAAAATGTCATTTAACTCAACTGAATTATTACTGTCTCCTTTGACATCTAACGGTACAGTCGAACAAAATTCTTTCTTGAATTAATTCTTAAATGACACTCCTATTCGCTACTCCGTCTGCTTCGTGATAATTTCGCGAAATGTGCGATTTTTTTTTCAAGCGACGGATGTGTAGGTAGATATCGCGAACGCAGACGCGTAGATAAATGAGTCACGTGTATGACGATAATGCAAACAAATGCCTACGAATGTTTTAGACAATGTTTAAACGATATCAAATGGCAAGTATAGCGTGTACATACCATTGACGCGCACCTGCTCCAGCTTTTTTAACACATTAACAGTGATTAAGCGACGCTCTACAGCTGCATGCATTCCGATAAGAAACTGTCAGTCGTATGTCTGCGTTTTTATTATTCTTCGAATATGATTAATTGCCTCTGTTCATAAGAAAGAAACGAAATCTACAAATTTTCTTCGTGTTTCCTCAATGACAAAAATTTGCTTCATTTGTTACATTTGTGTTTCATTTGTACCGAATCGAGATAAGTGATATTAAATTCTTTTGCGCCCTGATAAAAATTTCACTTACTTATTATCAACGATACCGAATCATTAACGCAGATAAAATAATGGATTTCGTCAATATCAATATTTTTCCTATTAATCGTTATCGCGCACTTTTTCTATCTTATACCATCAACTGCACGGAGGTTCTTATTCTCTTACATTAATAACATCATAAATGTTGATATTACCTCTAAACGTTATGAGTTATCAATCAATCTTACAATGTTTTATTCATTCAATTGCATTAAGGAATTAAAAGTCTAGCAGTGGGATTATTGCTCAAGATCACGGTAATTCGTTGTAGCATATATTAATCATATATGTATTTTGAATATCTTGCAAGATGCATTTGTCACGTTTGCATTACGTAGTAGGTAGATAATATATTATAACGGTAATATATTATCGCGGTAAACATAATTTATCGTCGTGAACATTTGAATTTCGCCCGAGCCTCCTCTCTTTTTGTCTCTCATAATTCTGTGTAATAATCAGCATTCTTATCAAAGGATTTCGAAGGCTAAAAATGTTTCAATTGATGAAAGACTTGATAATTATGATTTCGGGAAGGGACGTTTCTACGAAACCTGAACTATTTGGCGCGCTTGTCACGAGGAAAACGGAGCGTTTCTCGTTAGCGGTACGACAAAACGCCCCGATCAGCCGGTCGTGGAATTCTGTCACGGTAGGTAGGTTCTCGCATTGCGTAATGACGCACAATGTTTCGCGCATACGTGGCGTATAACTGATCTACGTCACTGCCGTAAACAGAGTGCGGCGTCATCGCCCTGCAACGCCCAGCAGGTTTCGCATCGCGTCTCGTTCCTTTTTTTACGCCCTCCCCTTGCCCTGGGACTCCCCTATCCTCTCGCCAGCTTGCATTTTCTTCTCTTTCTCTCGATATTACGTGCATCTACGAGTGCTGCAACGTATCACCGAATACGTCATCGCGTCTCCTTTTGCTGAGTCGAATGACTCACCCGCGGGAACGTACGATCAACGTAATATGCGTTTATATATGTATATGGCGCGATTGTAAGAACATGCAATATACTAGATGAAAAAGTCACCTTAGTACCGTAGTAATTTGAGGATCTATTAGAAAATAAAGAAATAAAGTAGCAACAAACGTTAACACGTTTACTACCAGGTTCTTATTTATAATGATAATTAATAATTATATTTTACGAAAGAATAAAATGAAAGAAGAATTCTTTTCATAGGACATTAAAACATTTTACAAAAAAATATATATAAAAGTTAATTTTTTGTCTGTTATGTGATGTCTCGTGTGCATATTTAAGACTATTTAAAGATATTGAACGTGAAAAAAATTGTATAATGACATCCGTTTCAATTTATGCACTTTGTTTCACAATTATTAATAAATGTACTATATTTATAAATCGGTTTTTAAGTAATTTAGTATCGCGATAATATTTATTATTTAAAAAATGTACAAGTATAGAGAAAGATTGAGAATCGTTGTTCTACTTCAAGAGAATAGTTTAAATCACACGTCTCGTAAAATTTATAGCTCTCGGGATAAATATTTATTTTGTTTTTTTACGCCTTGGAGAGATGTATATGCCATGTGTCATTAAACTCGTTTTTATTGCCTAAAAAAGTAGTACTATTAAATGAAAAGGAAAAGATGAACGTTTAACTCAGCAAGAGGGCTTCGAAATGTTTTCACAAAAAACTTGTTTAAATAAATTATTGAGATAAATAAACTAGATGAAATATACCTGGAAAGAACGGTTCTGCTAAAGTATTTATAAATTTACCTACATACAGATATGAAATTAATTTTGTTTGACCCATCAAAATGATGATCTAGAATATTAAAATTTTTGTAGTCATCATGTCATCAACATTTAAGAGTTTTACATAATTATTTTGATAACGAAATTACACGGGTGAGTCAATAAGTAATTTTAATATACATTTCGATTTTTGAGAGCAAAATTAAAGAGACGTTACTTATTAACTTGTCTATCATATTTGCAGATCTAATTAAAGTTCTAGACAATTTAATGAATCTTTCTTGTATATTTAAAAGATCACATATACAGGCACGTCTTCGAGAACTCGCCATTAAAGTTCGTGGATGTTCGGACACCTTGTAGAGACGGAAACGCGTTACACGTGAATTATAGCGTCACGGTTATGACGTCACATATGGTACACATGTTATCCGTGACGTCTTCTTTCTTTAGAGGGAAAGAGAAAGCTAAAGATAATAAGGCGAAAAACGAGAGGCAACGATTGCGGCGAGAGTAGGCGGATACGCACACTTCTAATTGCGTGGGTGGGGCTAATGAGCTGGTAATTAATAGGAGCGTGATGCGAGCAGCGTCGCAGAGGCTGTGTGCGATATCGATCGGATGATTCAGTTCTGGTGGCGGCTCATCATCAGCTTCCGCGGTCGCAGCGCGTAATGCAACCGCAACGCCTTGCATTACGTAATACGCTTAACGATCGCATGAAGCACGTTCGTCCCTAGAGAGGGGAATCGCGAACAGCGCGATACACGATGAAGTAGCAATATAAGACGTCCCATTAAAATCGCATCGCTTCGCCGACGGTACGGTAACTTCAAAAATATTCGCATACTGCTAAAGTAATGAGTGCAATTGATGAAATACATTTACTTTACGAGCATTGAAGTTGTATGCGCAGTTTTAACTCGTAAAGTTTCATCCCTAAAAGTTCACGTTTGTGCACTGTAAAAAAACTTTGTAAAAACACATAAATATGTATAATAATTACGCAATTTCTAATAGAAACATATATAAAATTGTACGTTTTTACAAAAATTACAGTAAAATTACTTTATCTCTAACTGTATAAATACGTCTTTATATTAAATTAAATAACAATAGTGTATTTTATAATGTTTAAATGTATCCATTATAATGTATAGTGTATATACTGGTAATGATAATATCTAATATCACACACATTTTCGTGTTTGTACATATTGATAACTCAAGCAGGCAAATTAAATTTGAAAAAACGTTTTAGTCGAAAGGTTTTTTATGTTGTATAATATAAGAACGTTAAATAAGCATTATTAATGTTAAATGTACGGTCATTAAAGCGTCGACATTATTCATGTCGCTGTATAAAAAAACGTGTACTTTAAACTAATAAAAAAGAAATCGTTTAACAGACATCGCAAACATCTTATACATTTTTATAACGTTTATTAAATAGTTTAAAAATATAAAATTTATGATGTTTATTTTTCTATTTATACGCGATTTCTAACGTTCATTAAATATATTTTGAACGTAACTTATTATATTGCTTGAGAATACAGTTTAAAAAATTATACATGATACGCTGGCAAATTATTATGTAAATATCTTTATAAACTTAACTTTAATTTCACTTTTGCAAACTGTTTAATTACAATGAAAAATTTAAGGTTAACTATATTTGAATAGTGGATCCAAAATGAACCACTGTAGTTGTAATTTTACAAGGAATTTTTTTACAGTGCGGGGATTAACTCTGCATATCGGGATTTACCAGTCTCCGTGTGACTCTTTCAATTAAATGATTTCTAGTATAGAATTAAATACTAATATTATATAATGCTATTATTATACGTTTAACAAATAAAGTTACTGCGCACAGTTTCTCGAATCGTTCGTTTCCTGAGAGGCAGGTGGGCGTGTAATACGGTGAGAAAATACAAATACGTGGGATCGTGTAGGAGGCTCGAGATATGTGTGCGACACGGTGGCAGTACCAGGAAATCTCGTGATAATACGATCGTCGTTGGGAGAGCGTAACGTAAAATAACGATAAATTTCGCGAAAGAACATGGTTCGTGGGTTCTTGGCTCGAAACACACGGAAATCGTCTTGCGACGAGCAAACATGAGTCGAATTTGGTCGACGAGTACGATTCGCCATGTGGGCGAACTGGTATCGATCAAGTTCAGCATTTCCATACATTCACGTTTTTCCACACATTCACGTTTTTCCATTAAGCTGG
>NW_017304461.1:475046-487052 GCF_001594115.1 Trachymyrmex septentrionalis | reverse complement strand
AACTGGTATCGATCAAGTTCAGCATTTCCATACATTCACGTTTTTCCATTAAGCTGGCACAACCATTATAGCATAATTGAATAAAACGCAGATATAAGTTGCTTTTTTGTTGCAGCAAAATGATTGTTGCGTTACATAAGCCAAATTATTTGTTGTTTTGTTTCATGCAATTGATTTCGAGAGCGTATTTGTAACAAAAACTTTTGCTGATATTGATTCCCTTTAGCTAATTTTATGGCTGATACTTTTAACAAATTTTTTTTACTGATACTTTTAGCTGTTATTATACAATCGAAACATCCTTAAGTTTATAGTTAATCTACAAGAAAAGTTAAAAAATTAAAAAACAAGACTTATCTCTTCAATGCCACTTTATTGCTATAATTATTTTTATTGCTAATAACTTTGTTGCTTTATTGCCAAGTTAATTGTGTACCATTCTTTATTCAGAAAAATGATCGCCTAACTATTCTGCACTAGCACAAAGTCGTAAAATGTTAAACTCAGCATTAGCAAAATATGATCAGATTAATGAAAACTGAGAGAAGAGCGAATGTCTAAAGCGCATTAATTTGTAAGAGAATACGAAACATAATAACGTTCAAAGTCGCTCCGAGTTTGATCGTTAGAACGATACTCAATCAATGCAACGTCCAATTGTGCAATGGACCGAAACGTCGGGCTCGATTTGGAGCTGATCTAGAAGCGTGATCTAGAAGAGCAGATTTCGCGGAACAAAGATGGCGAACGGGTACTTTGGTCCGGGATAATATCTGTGTCGGTGGCGCGGGTATGAGCCGATTTATAGCGTTCGTAGAATACGATCCCTTTGGCAGGCGGGACGAGAGAATTCTTAGAGGTGCTGGCGCTAAATCCCGGCCTACATAATAGTCGTGCCAACGGAATCTCCTGCTGCGTTCGTTAGGTCCGCTAAAGGATCCTCGTTTATTATTAATGCAAAAAACGTTCAAAGTAACATTAGTCCGAGTGATATTATTTATTTATTTATTTATAATAACGATTATTTATTTGGAAATTAAAAATCTGCAGCGTATTACTATATTTTCAACTATTTTTTCACTCTCGAATTCTCTAAAATTTAACGTGGTAATTAGAAGAATGCAAATAAATTTCACAGAAAGGATGGCTTGAAATTTGATACGTTTTCTAAACCACTTAATAAACGTCATCTAATAAACATTTAATAAACGTTATAAGAAGGTTTACAAGATGCGTATAATGTTAACGTTACTAAATTTTTTTAGTAGTCTAAAAAACTATTTTTCTTCAAGACGTGTTTTAATGGTTTAATAAACGTATATTTAACGTACGCGTTAATAACACTTATATAATGTTTTTAAATGTCATAAAAACGTTGGATTAAATGTATTTTAAAGACAAATTGTCTACTTGAGAATATTAAAACTTCTCACAACATTATTATCAATGTTTTTATATAATTATTTTGGTACAAGAAAATTAACAGCAAAAAAAATTTTCATATCTGTACATAAAAAAGTAGTTAAAGTATTTAAGAATTTAATTAGATATACATCTGAAAATAATTTTAGTTAGATCATTAAAATTATTATGTAATAACGACGCTCAAACTGATTACTAGAAGGTTAAAATTTATCGCAGCACTGTCATCAACGCTTAAACATTCTAAATAATTATTTTCATGTTTCAACAAAAATATTTTCAGATCTGTATCTAGTTAAATTTTTAGATACCTTAGCAAGACCATATATTCCCTCCGCAGTATTCAAACTTTATATTTTAATTTGAGTGCATATTCGATGTTGTATGCAGTTCTTTGGAAATCACTTCTTGTCCATTTGAAATTTATTCCATTTTTGCGTAACGAGACTGATCGCAAATTACATCGCTTATAAAACCGAACTACTTTATCCTATTGAGAGAACTCGAAGGTCTAGTTGCACAATGAAATCATTTCCTCAACAAGATTTCGCTCTTAGGTGTAATCGTCATCGCGCGATTTGCCAGCGGCATTTGTAAATCTATCAAACCGGACGTCTTACGTAAGATATACAAGAGTTAGCGGAATTAGCGCACGGCTCGTATAATTTGATTTTGTTTACATCGAGGAAAGACAATATATACGCGGTTCGCGTGTCGTGCCTCGCGTACGACTCTGAACCTGAACCTGAACCAGGAAACAATTATGATGACACGTGCAGGTTTTATCGTGATCGCTATTTTGTATGTATACAGATAACGAATAGCTTCTCGACGTTTATATTATGACGTCGATTTAAGTACAATAAATATCCGTCATTTTTGAAGCTGTTAAATCCGTTCTACACTGAACGCGTAGTTGTACACTGAAAGAAAAAAACCGACTGAATGTGGCATAGCATTTTTAATTGGTTGCGTAGCCAATCGAAATTCTATACGGATATTGTGGATAAGCTAACGCAATCAAAAATTGGCTACTGCAACCAAAAATTAGCTGTTGCAGCCAATTAAAAATGCTATGTCATATTTTACCATCTAATCTGCTGCAGCAATTAATTTTTGTCTTTCAGTGTAAGAATTGATCAATCATAGTCGAATGTAAGGAAAATATTCTATTCTGTAATTGGTCAATTTCTACAACTATTATACAATTACTTATCACTACGCTTGTAGAATAGGCTTCATACAAGTACATCAATCACCACTTACAAAATTGGGATATACATCCGAAGTGATGTACCAGGAAAACTTTATCTCTCGCGGTACCAGAGGGCGGAGCTGCTTAACATAATTTTGATGGCTGTTGCGTTTGGAAATTTTCCAAAACCGCCCCACACTTGATATGTTTACGCACAGCGACTCGAGTAATCTTGATTTTATCTTTCAAGAGACATCCAATAGGAATTAAATATTTCTTTTGAAAGATAAATTCTAGATTATTCGATAAGGTAATTTAATTTCGAACATGGTACATTTCTGAACAAAATAAGATTTAAATCCAATTTTCAAGGTTCAAGTTTGCAGATATTAAAGGATATCAAACAGGAAAAGAATTCGATTATTAAAGTTATACGGAAATTATGGTATCGTAATTTTTGTAAAGATTCCAGAAATCTAATACTGGAAGGTAGTGATTAACAATAATACTTATTTTGAGTATTAAAAGCACTGTTTAAATTCATTACTTTTAATATTGAAAATAAGTATATAATGAATCATTATGTTTTTCAATATATTAAATTTCTAAGGAATAACCGTTCGTTGCAATGCAAATCATCCTCCATAGAGGGCTTTTCGCATCCATTCGCGCTTATACATATATATGCAGCATCGCATTTACATACGAGATATATTTGACAGAACATTCGGGCACTCAAATCGCGTAATCTCGTAATGCAATTCTTTCGGACGACTAATTCATCGAAGTCAGCGAATGGCGATCCCCACATCGAGGGGAGGATGACGAAAATCAATACGTGCCACGAGAGACCCCCCGTTGGTCGCTCCTGTAAAGTATGGGGCGAGGGTTTCTCTGTAAATGCATCCATGTCAGGAACGTGTCAACGAATAATCGAGATTCACACTTTCAATGTATTAAGAGAAGCTTTATGTTATATAATTAACACATCATATTTATAGATATTCGATTACTTTTTGACTGTCCAAAATCAATCTAGTATTTTTTTATTCATATATGAAAGTATAATCATTTAACATCAGCGAATTAATATTATTGAAATATATGTAAAAAAATATAATCGAATACAAAATAATATGAAATGATTAAAAGTAAATGAAGCAATTTAGATGGAACGTTTTTTCTCAAAAATTTTCTATCAGACGAAAGTAATTTTCGAACTTGCGAGAGCGATACAACTACATGCATCGTAGAGCTCACGGTAAATAAAATCACCGGACCGAATCGAGGGATAGAGGGAGTAAAGAATTATTAGTGCGAATCGCAGTAAACCGACGTTACGACTCTACCAAAATATCACACGAACGGCACGGACTCTCCGAAAAGCGATGTCGAATTATTAATGACATTCTAGGGCGAGACATCACAAGGGTGGCTGTTAGACAGTTACGGACCTGGAAAGTACCTTTGGGGGGCGAGTCGGCGAAGCGTAGCCCCCCCTCGCTGGATAATTCGTGCGGCGCCCCTTCTCTGACATTTTGGCTCGCACAAAAAAAAATTGCGGTGAAGAAACGGTTCACTTATTTCAAAGAGAGACGATATTACGTAAAAATATATTTTTCACGCAGTGTACACACGGGAAGAACGATTTTGCTAAAATATCTAAAAATTTAACTACACTGAGAAAAAAAAAAGTCAATTTTAATAAATATTTAGTTCAATACTGCCAACTGAACATTTACTTACTATAAATAAATATTTGTTCATTAAAAAGAATGATTGTTAAATCAAATTAATGTTTCTTATATCAAATAAATATGTGTTTATAAATGTGTTATAGTCTTAATAAATATTTAGTTTCTCAGTGTAGATACAGATCTGAAAATAATTTTGTCTGGCCATCAAAATAATTATGTAGAAATCTCAAGCATGACGAGTAATACTGCAAACAGTTTTGACGTTCTAGCAACCAATTTGAATGTCTTACGTAATTATTTTAATGGTCCAACAAAATTATTTTCAGATCTGTATCTAGCTAAATTTTTAGATACTTGAACAAAATCATTCTTTCCGTGCATAATTAAAAAATTTATGCTAAATTTAACATATTTTTGTTCGAATTTTTGTGTTAAATTAAACAAGATAAGTATATTAAAAAGTAACATAAACATTATGAAAGTTACATAAACATTATATAAAAATTAACACAAAAAAATGTAATACTGCACTGACACAATTTGGAAACAAATTGTGAAATCATATTCTTTCAATAAAATTAACATTTATTAAACTCATACATTCAACTTTTATCCATTTATCTTAGAATTCATTAAAAAACACAGTATTGAATAAATGTATGAATATAAACTTTTTTAATGTCAAAACTTCGAATAACTAAAATTTGTAGTTTAATTAATTAGTTTTTTTTTGTATTCATCAGACTAGTCAAGATGTAATATTTTCTCGAAATAAATAAGTAAATATAGATAGAAGTAAGAATATAGATTTTATAGTGATTTAATGTATGCAACTCGCGTGTATCTCGCAAGGATGCCCGCGGCGGCGATCTAGCAATCCGCGATTAATATTTTGTACACACACGGTTTCCACATGTCGACGGAATAAAATGTTTCAAGTGCGTACGTATGTGTACAATCTGTGAGAGAACTTGTTGGTAATTACGTGATGCACTTTGCCTCATTTTGTCAGCAATAAATTACACAAAAACGTTCGTATATAATTTATCGGGAAAAATGGTTTTGTTAAAATATCTAAAAATTTAGCTATAGATACGTTATCTGACAATAATTTCATTAAACCATTAAAATAGTTATGTAAGATGCTCAATTAATAAAATAGTTATATAGAATGTCAAAAATTTTTGCAACAATCCTTATCATGCTTTCCACATAGTTATATTTTCATAATTAGTCTAATAGAATTATTTTCAAATCTGTATTTAAATTTCTAATAAAAATAATAGATAATAATTTTTACGTACACTTACAATATCCTTAAAATTTTTATCCTCAAAATAACATTCGTATACAAATATAAAAATATATGTATACATGATACGAAAAAAAGAAGAAAAAACGGAAAGACATGTATCAATAATAAGCGCATATTAAAATTAAATGTAATAAATAGCACATTAATATTGACGATGTCAAAAAATACATTTACACGAAATATACAAAGATAAAAAACGCGAGCGAATAAATTGGATGTCGAGGTCTATGCAGAAACGACTGACACGCTCGTTAATATTCCGCGCGATGCTGCGTTATTCCCGCTCACAAATGTCTGCTGAATAAAAAAAAGGGCAGAACGGGTCGTGTATCGTTTTGCACTCTATCGTCTTTCTGCACCGCGCATGCAACATGGTTCACGCAAAGTTCAATCCTGTGTAAAAAGTAAAAAGTTTATTTATACTTTGTCTCAATACATGAGAGATATTCTAATAATAAGTTATAATAATTTTACTAATGTAATCTTACTTTTATTTCTTATATTTATTTTATTACATTATTTTTGCATTTATTATATTGTATTTTATTTTATTTGATCTTTGCGAGATAAAAACCTCAGAAAAGTAAATTTGATGACTCTCGAAATTAAAAGCGACAATAAGAACTAAACAGGCAAATGGAAGTACGGTTAACAGGACTCAATTAATATAGTATAAAAACTTTCATTGTCACAAAGATGTAACAATATTTTTTAATTACGAAAACATTTCTTTAGTAAAATTAACATTTATAATATATTTTATTTGTTTAACTAGTCATAAATTTTTTAGTATTATTTTACTACTAAAAAATATTGGAGTCGGCTTTAGTTGAAAAAAAGGAGATACACGAAAAATTCACAGATCGCGAGTGTTTGATATTCCGTACGTGCGCTCGATCTCGCGGCACCGACTATTATTTCAGAGTTGTGACAGCGCTTTTTATTGCACGAAACGTGCTTCGCGACTCGTTATTCGATAATGCGCGTGCTGGGCCTCTGCATTTTGTATCTGCAAAAGAATAGGAAAGCTTGTCCAGCGACGGTTCTTCGCGCGTTCCTCTGATCTCTCTCGATTGACCTTCGTTCTATCTTCTGTTCTGTTATTAATTCCGTCGCGAGAGAAGCGTGTCGAATAACCGGTTTCAAATTTGCGTATGTACGATCTCTTAATTTTGTATTCACGATTGTCCCATAAAAAAATGAATGAAGACCCCAGAGAAACGTCAAGTATCTTCATTTTATTTTACGCGAGGGATAGAGACTGAGAAATAGTTCAAAAACTCCTGGATTTAATTTTATTCGCGCGCGTTGCGATTTCTAACTTACTTAGACACGTAATTAAATATTGATTAAATAGCGGCATTGACAAAATATTCCGTTTAATAAATAATTTTGTTGTATTGCTCAGATAAAAAAAATCTTTACAAATAAAGATCTAATATACTTATACTTAAGGATAACCGAATTCTATATATTTACTTAAGCTTCACGAATTTTTTCAATTTTTCGCCGAATCCAAAATTGAAAATGAAACTCATGATCACAGATTCAAAGGAGGAAAGATGCTAAAATTAACAAAATATTTGAAGAAATGCCTTTAACTATTTTTCTAATTCGCCGAGAAAGTAAGATTAATCGCCGACACAGCATTTATATAGAGGAAAGGAAGGATCGAGGATATATGGCGCGCATTGAAATTCTTAACCACGCTTCTCACACGTGGGCGTCGGATCCGAAATTGATGTACATATATTAATGATGCTGACAGCATATTGGGATCCCTGTCTCGATCCGAATCCTTTGTTGCAGGTTTCGATGCGAGAGGTGGAGGGAAGGAAATATACCGGGTCTTTAGCTGCTCTTTTGCAGCTCTCTCTCTCTCTCTCTCTCTCTCTCTCTCTCTCTCTCTCTCTCTCTCTCCTTCCCCTCCCCTCTCTCTTTCGGTATATCAAACGATGGCCTTCACTTCACAAGTAAACCGACCGATCGCGTAGGAAGATCTATAATTATCGTGATTATTTTTCGCTCGCGTACTAGCGTTTATTAGCTCGTGCCATTCCGTTTTCATAGATTTATAGCAAAGATCGCGCAAATACTAGGCGCATTCAAGGAATTCCAGCTGCGACTAAAGTAAAAATAAGAAAAATTGTGATATATATGTAGAAAGTAAAAAATATTACTATTACAGCTATTTAACAAAACAAAGCCATAGAAGGAATCTTTGTGAAACAATAATAGAGTGTATCGATTAGCAGCTTTCTGGTTTGTAGTCATAGTATCGATTTTCCCGACACCCTATAGATACCGAAGCCCAAGCATGGCAGATCTTAGTATGCACCGCCATGGGGGTCAGCACGCGACCAGCTGTCTCTCAAATAGGGGTTACACCGGGCATTGTGAAAAAAGGCTGACGGTAGGGGTGAAACTGCTTAATGAGGGCACGATGGTGGTGTGAGGTCAACGCACTTTAAACTCTCTCCATCTTTTTTGATGTTTGACTTAAATTTTTTTAGCTCTTCTGAATTATATCGATAAGACCGACTCGATTAAAATGCGAAGGTTACGCTATTAGATATCAAAGGAGCACAATCCAATCCTCCGAGTTAAATATTTTGTTATTTCTAACTTTCATGTGTATCCAAATATTAATTAATCCATTTGTGTGATTGAATTGCTCAATAAACTTTTGCTTTAAGAATTGCTGAGTAATGAAACTTCAAAATAAACAGAGCCTTATATTATGGACATTATAACTTAATAAGTAATAAAATTTAATACATTTCTTAAATTAAATTGTTCAATTCCATTAACTAACACTCTTACTGCGACAAGCTTAGAACTCTTTACCGATAAAGATACAATCACAATTATATATTTTATCACATATAAAAACGATATTATATACAATATTTAACATAGATTATTAATAATTTAAACATCGTACAATATTTATACGTAATATTGATAGTGTTTAGGATTAATTCGAATTAATTATAGAAAATGTAACGATACGTTGTTTATGCACGCAGAGTTTATATCGAATAGCGATGCGAGTCTCGTGCGATATTATTAATAGCCACACGTGATCCTGTATCGGCGCTATTTCCAGAGGATGTAATTGGTTATCCGACGATGACAAGGTTGACCCTTCTCGGTCGGCCTTGCGCTTATATTACCGCTAAACACGAAATCCGGTGACCACGGTAATAGCCAAATAGCTAAATGAAAGGCCTTCTAGGAATGTATGCAGATGTTTGCGTATCGGTAATTGCAACTCTGCGTCGCATTATTAGCTTGATTCAAATATTATAAATTGATAGGCCAAGACCAAATAGAAAGTGGCATTCGTGCTCTGTAATATTTGCTAGTAGATAATGAGAATAAAATTATACTCTAAATTCTTTGGAGTGGAATTTCATAAAGAATGAAAATTGAATCAGGCTTGAAAAAGAGTGGCTGAATTTTCAATCTTTAAGAGGGAGATTTCATACTCTTACAGAGTAAAATTCTTCACTGCAAAAATTTTAGAGAATATTTTTAAATTAAAATAAAATTTATATTTAAACAAAATATTAACTTAAGCAGCATTGCATTTTTTTAAATAAAAGTAAAAAAACATAAATAGCATAAAGGTCGCTCTGATTCGTTATTATTTTTTAATATTTGCACATCTATATGTAAAAGACATCCTATTATAGGGTAATTTCACCCTTCAAACGTGCTTCTTATGTAATTCGTACGAGTACACAGAGGGAACCGCTTAAAAATAAACCGATGAATAAGTCTTGCTACACGGTTCCACACAGTGTCAACAGCTAGGGATTTATTATAGACGCGTTGCTTTTCGAGGAAAGTCTAATGACACAACATTATGCAATTCGCGATCTTGCACGGGCCAGACATTAACGCCATCGAATGTTATACGAATGTACGATTCTTCGAAAAGCTAACGCCAAGAAGCGATTGGGAGATTTTCATTAGCAAATCTATTAAAAGTTATAATAAAACTAATAAATAAAAGATAAAACACACATGCAAATAAAAAATTTATTTTATTTCATTTTATTTAATCCTTGCATTTCAGCTTTAAAATAAATTTATATTTTTTATACATTTACACATTTTCTAAAAATAAAAATATAGGTACTAAATAAATTGAAAAAATATAAAATATATTATACGGTATTATACAAAAAAATAAGTATACTATAAATTCGTGTTTTTATTTTATACCTATAATCTGTAAATATTTATGATTCTCTTCGAAGATCGAAGAGAGAGATCAACCCACAGTGAAATTAAAAGACGGCACTAGAGATACGATTCTGCGAGAATCGGAAAGAAGGCGAGAAAAAATGGGATCGTTGGCGAACGACCAGAAGCGAAAGAAGAAGACTGAGGATCGCATGAGAACCACCCACACGAGCGATTCTCAGCTTCTTTGGACGTTTCTCTGCCTGTGAACCATAAAATCAGTAACGCCTCGCGAACTTTTGTCCAGATGGCTTTGTCAAGGGTTATTCGTAGAAAAACATCTTGCGAAGTCATCCTTCTTCGATACGAGTGTCCGTCAAAAATTAATGATTAAAAATTAATTACTTAATAATTTAAAATTATTTATTAAAAAATTAATTACAATTAAGGATAAAGAAATATGTACAAGCGACATATTTATTACATTAATTATATTTATTAGAAAATTATTAACATAATTTTTTCTTACACAATGTAACGAATTTGAGGAATTTGTTTAGACATGCAAAAGCAGCGCAAAAAACAAGACTTACAGTGACAATTGGAAATTACGCCTCATTTTGTTACTGCGCCGTAATATTGATTCGCTTGTCGAAGTATAATGCGCAATTACGTATCCTCGTATACTCAGCAATCGCAATTCAGATGATGACTAAATGATCGATTGGAAACTGCGATTAGAAACTAATGATGTACGCTGCAAATTAGTGGAGATGAAATATTTATCCAACATCGCAACTTTTTAGGCGACGTATTTATAGTCACATTTCTGAAGAACTGAACTAAAACTGCAGACGTATTACAATTTGATAAAGAGATCTTGAGAGTCTATTTGATATTCGTCATATATTTATAAGTCAATTTTATAACGTCATATTCGTAATCGCAATTCAACTGAGACACAAATCGTGTATGAATTAATAGTTTTTAAATCTCAATTAAAGTATGAAATAAGGAAAAATTACTATCGTTAAAATATGTTTCGGAGATGACTTAAAAAATAATTAATACATTCCGTGAATACCGATGATCCACGCTGAACTTTTCATTCAGGTGATATTTCATTTGATATTTTGACCATAAAAAGAAAAGTAGTTAAAGTATAAAATAATTTTATATCACACGTGAATACATGATTATAATATATGATGTAATATTGGTTAGGGACTTCTTTTCTTTTACATAATAATAATTTTCGTAATTTTTTAACCATCACGAAATATGTTATTTACCAAATACAACATATGCAAACAAAAATGTCGTGGATTATCGATGACGTACGTGGTAATATGGTGATCAAATCGTTCAAAATTGCTCGGCACGGAATGTATTAATAATTAATGTAATTAATATAATATTATAATAACATACATAATAAAAATACATAATATAAATACATACATAATAACATTAATATAATTATTAATACAATTAATATTAAAATTAATAGGTATAAATAATTTTAATAATTTGTTTTACTTAATAATTTAAATGTTTACCTGTAAGAAGAGCGGGAAAATTATTTATAAAATACTTACTTCTTCCGTAATGTTTTACTTAGTTTTTTTGAAATGAGAATCAAGTAATAGTAATAGACTGTAATGTAAATGTGAGCCTCAGTTCCATATATAGCGCTTATGCAACGCTTAGGTAAATGCGAAAATCTTAAATAAGTTAGTCTCTTCGCGAACTTGGTAAATATAACAATATCCTTTCCCCGAATAAGTTGAAAGCAATTTCGTGAATAATGATGTGTCCTCCTACGCGCCCCTTAACGATAGTATTAATAGCGAAACGAAGGATTCGAGAGGCAACAATGAACCACTTTCACCATTGTCCTGAGTCGACTTATACACCGTTGCACAAATATACGCCTTTTCAAGCTCTTTCGACAGTACTTAACGTCTCGAAGTCAATGGCCCGGTTACGAAATCATTAATGGATGGCCGAAAATGGAAGGCTTACGATTTAATAAATATTTGTCTATAATTATTGTACGTTTAGAGGAAAAAAGTATAATAGTAGTAACAACTATACAAGTTTTATATGAATTAATGCACATACTTGAATGAACAGTTTTATATTTATTGTAATTATAAAATAGTTTGTTTACATATAATTTT
>NW_017304461.1:448516-474946 GCF_001594115.1 Trachymyrmex septentrionalis | reverse complement strand
ATAATTTTATATATATATTAATTTATTCAAATATGGGCACTAATTCCATATAACTTTATAGTTATCACCGTTATAGTTGCTATCACTATATTTTTCTCCGTGAGTGTAATTATTACTGAACATTCGTAACATGCGATGTGAATTACGATATTAGAAATTTTTTTAAAATTCTAAAATCCAATTTTCTAAAGATTAAATTTTCTTTAACTTTAAGGTTATTTCCACGTTCTAAAGAAGAAAGACTCAGAGATCGATAAGACTTTAACTTCTAAAGTCTTTAACTTCTGAATGAAGATAGAAAATTTTCCAATTACTTTTGTCGCGACCTTATATTTTTATACGATCCAATTATATACATACATCGCGGGATAATCTTTGAAATATCTGCAGATGGTACCAAGTTTGTGCTTCCAACTTTGTAGAGTCTCAAGCTAAATCGTTCTCCCTTTGTGAGTCGAGAATACCTTCACACGACGTGTAACGAGTGGCCTTCGTACAATGCGTACCCGCAATAGGAATAACGTTCACACGAATGGCGCGCAGTGTGGATACGAAACGGTGACCCTGGCTCACTGACCCTTTTAGCCGGAGAGCCTTCGTATCGTGCCTCTCGTAAACACTGGACTTGATGTTGCAATCGCGATGGCAGCCTCGCGATCGGCTACTCGTCCCTTTCTTTCTTTACTCACTGCATTAGATGAAACGCGACGGCTAGCTAGCAACTAAAAACTGATTAAAAATAAACGGATAAGCCGATGAGATAACTGTTGCCGCGACAGATTACATTTTTGTTATCATCAGCTTCATTTGCATACGCCTTATCGAGATCGCCGTATCGTTATATGAATTATTGATTATTTCATTTACCGATATTTTGCAATTTGAAATCAATTGATATTCTCCCTTTAAAAAATGTCGAGGCATTAACTACTTTTGAATTATAAATATAGCAAAGACGTATCGCTCCTCTCTTTAGAGTCTTTAATTATCGAACAAAAGCTCTTGATTAGTCGAAGATTTAGCTTTATTCACGTGCTGTCAATTAGTCAAAAGTCATGTAAAGCAAACCTGTTCGCGATGGATCAATGATTCTTTCAACGAAAGGGGAGGGAAAGAGGTGACAAAACAGAAAGAGAAGAGGAAAGCCAACGGACGAGAACCCTTCGGGTGAGGGTTTCAGAAATTCGGCACCGCGCCAATTTTCCAAAAGCAGAACGGTGACTAAGCTTCGCCGCATACACGGCCAATCGGAGCCGGGGGTCAAATTTAGCACCGCCAATCGCGCACCACCTGCCTCGTGGGAATTGCCACCCCGAGCGTCAACAACAACGTTGCTGTCCATCGCGAGATTCACCATTTGTTTTCCTCTCTTCTTCTTCTTCTTCTTCTTCTTCTTCTTCTTCTTCTTCTTCTTCTTCTTCTTCTTCTTCCCGTTGAAAAAGCGCCAAAACACTGTGTCCCATCGTTCACTGCTTTATACTCGCTGTGTAAAAACGAACACTAAAATGTTCTCAAAACGGAAAACTTGCGACACCATTCCCGTTGCTACTTTCGAAATGTTTAGGATAAAAATAATATTTTTTTATTTATTGAAGAATGTAAATTAAAGCTAAACTTCAACGAACGGATTCCGTATAACTCGATGAACTTTTTTTTTTTCAAATGCTTCTGGAACAAAGTTAGCTACGGTAATTACTATAATTTTACGCGTAATTTTCTACAGTCTAGATGGAATTTTGTAATTACACAGGACTCGAATAAAAAAAGGTGCGTTTGTTGAAGAAGGATAATATCGAAACGGGTAATAATATCGGTCGCGACGATTATACTCCTTTCCCTCGGCAGCCGATCGATCTGTCTCTATTAATCTTAAACACCTGGTCTGATGTGGGTGCTAGCCATAACCCTCCCGGCTGTTCACATCAGTGATCCCGCTTTCAAAGCCAGAACAACTTTAACATTCCCAGAAGCGTTAAAAAAAAAATTCATTCAGTTATACTCGATGAATCCGTTGAAACTTTGCTTTAATTTACATTCTTCAATAAATAGAAAAATATTCATATTTGTACCCTAAACATTTGAAAGTAACAATATAATTCGCTGTTAATTGATATTATTATTTTAGATAAATTTTTAGATTAAGGATTTTTATGTTTCGTTAATTATCTCTGGAATTCAATGTAAATTTTTTACAAGTCGAAAGATTATTTTGGAATAAATGCAAGAACAGTCTTTTTGAAGTGAATATTGTTTGCGAGAAAGCTATGAAACGTATTCTTTAATATTAATATTTTACATACGGGATTACGGCTATTGATCTCCGATTACAGATGCATAGCATAAATATTTAGGCTGCTCAAATGGCAGCGACTGTTTTACCACGACGATTCTCTCACTAAATAAACCGACATCGATGATGAAATTCGACTAGCACTAAAACGCAAAGTCGCTAATACAAACGTCTGAATCGTTTAGAAAAACGTTTACTAATCTCTTGCAATTTCATATACAATTTTTTCGTCAACGGCAAACATCCATTATCGTTAAGCAAGCGTAGACATTCAATATTTTCGCAGACGTTAAACGATATAGCGAATGCAGTCTTCATATTTCTTGAACTACTACGAAATCATAATATTCTTTTAAATGTTCTAACATTCGATAATAAAATGTACAGTAACGTGATGAAATAATAATAAAACAAATATACAAAATATACAACACATGTCAGACAATTCGATAAATGTCTTAGAAATTTACTCGCTAATTAAAAATTAAATTTGTAGATTAATTTTTCCTTAACAGATGAAACTTTTATTGAGAGAAGAGTATTTGGTATTTGCGAGGTATTTGTGATTATAATTGGATGGTAAAATAATTATGATTAAGAGCTTCGTTTTTATAATTAGCTATAATTAGCAATAGCATATAATTATATTTATATTGTAGTTCTAAAAAATAGTGATATCAAAATTATAGTTAAATTATGGTAATTGCAATAATTTTTTTTCAGTGTTTAGAAATGTTATCGTTCATAAATTTTCTATAAAAGTAAAAATAATTCACAAACATTACATTGATTTCGAATTGTTTTAATACATATTCGCGTCAAAAATAATCGATACTTTGATTCGGAATGGTCAAAGAGCCTTATCAAGGATTCTTTTAAACGCCAATTCAAATTCGCGTATAATTATGCCAAGAAGGACGAAGAGTCTCGTTCGTAACGAGATAGAGTGCATTAAACAATGCTTTGTTTTATTGCCACGGAAACAGTTCATTGTCGTCACGACTCGGCGAACAAGGCTCTCTGTCTCTTTTCTTTTCTCATCTCACTCACTCTCTCTCTCTCTCTCTCTCTCTCTCTTTCCCCTCTCTCTATCTCTCTCTATATATCTTCATCCTTCTCTAACACTATTCTGAGGATAACGAATTTACTGTAAAATTGCTACCGTCAAGACAAATGGATCCTGTTTGTTGAAATTACAATATGAATCGTGCGCCCACCTTTTCGAGACGCTCGATCGCTTGAGAAGAGGGAAGGTGTCATATCTGGCTTCTTAAGCATCGACCTTTGCCTATTCAGTCGTGCATACGAGTTATTCGACGGATGTCTGAATAAATTTATGGAGAAAAAAAACGAAAAAAACCTGTTGAGTAACGCTATATACATGGCAGGAACAAATGCGTGGATCTTACTCGAAGACCTCGTTGCGGCTGAAAGTGTGAAATCGTGGCATCCGTTCATAACATAACAAGATTTAGGGACGTCTTAGGCTTATTTAGGCCACACATTCATTAAAATGCGCTCCATTAGAATTTCCATTATATACAGTCAGCGGCACAAGTCAGCAGTTCTCTTAAAGAAGGCGAGTATATGTATTAAAAATTAAAATTATATTTTTAAAAGTACATTACATTCACTAAAATTATTTGCTTACATAGGAACGTTGTAAATTGCAAAAGTGGTATCAAAACGTAGGTTTCCTAAATAGTTAAATTTCGAAACGCTATGGATTCTGTATCCGACTTGGGCTGAAACATTTTAGATACAAAATATCTTGAGAATAATGCAATTTTGGAAAAAAAAAATGTTTCAAATAAAAGTTGTTGCTGTATTCTCGCAAAAGGGGAAATAGATTAGGAACTCGTTCGAGCGATATGTAAATTGATGTGTAAAATTACAGCAACGGCAAAACTTATCCGAAGGTTGAACAAACGGTCCGCCTTTCCAAGAGAAACCGTTGAAGATGGCCTGGTGACGAAATTTACGGTACGTCGCACGGAGTGCCCGTGTCCGCCTACTTCTCGTTGCCTTTTACGCGTGTACGCAAACAAGCCCACATAATGCGATTAATTCGGCACGCGGACGACGTGAGTCGAAGGTCGCGTACCGTTTTGGACGCTAAGTACCGAGGAAGCCGGACTCGAAGGCGCCTTGCATTTTTATCTAACGGGTTCGACGGACCCGGCGCGTTCCACGCGAGCGCGTATATTAATCAGGCGAATGACATAAGACGATTATACGTAACGACGATCTTGCATGGCAAGCGAGTCTTTAATTACGTTGGAAATTATCTGTCTCGTAATCGTATCTTATATCTCAAGAGCGTGTACGTGAATCCCTTGCACGCGATTTGTAAGGATCTGACTTTCGATTTCTCAAAGTACATTTGATAAAAAAAAACACTTTTTATTTATCAAAAACCATTTACATTTTTGTTAGAATTCTGTATTGAATTGGTAACGTATCCGAGTGTTTATTTAATTTAATATAATGTGATTATGTTTCGGCTATTTGTATAAAAATTCGAATTTGAAATGTGTTAAATTTTTCACAAATTTTTTAATCATCAAGGGAAGCTTTGAGGATAATTGTAATTTAAGCGCTCTCTAATACACAATTTAATTATAATTGATAATTATTCTCGGTGCCAGTTATATATTTTTTTAATATTGTAGAATTATATAAATATAATAATATTTATATAATTTTTTATTGTTATTATATATATATATATATATATATATATACACTTACATTATAGAATAATAACTATAAATAAAATATAAATAGAATCTGTCACAATTATTTTATCATGCAATTACGGTCACAAATATATCAACTATTTCTCTCAGTATAATTTTTAAGTATGTATCAATTTCCTATAGAATTATCTTTATGTGAATCATACTGCTATATTCCTTGTAAGCAATCATCTTTGCGAGACATCTTCCGCGTCTCATAATCTTACGTATCAGAATACCTAAACGAGTTATAAATTCAATAGCGGAAGCGAGGATGTGAAGGAAGACCTGTAGCCTTCAGGATACGCGAAGGCGCGACAGATCGCCGTGTTGCGATCTAATCGACGTTATTTCACATCTATTTTCATGATCCTAGGTGAGGTAGACTGACGTCACTTAAACACCGATCGCTTGTGTCGGCTTTCTTCTATCTAGCTGTTAATAATAATGCAATGTGCACCGAGAGACGATAATTCCACTATATTTCTCGTATTCCCCTCTCGCATTCTTCCTCTCTGTACCGTCAACTCGGCTGGCGCACCTTCTGGAGCATTTAAATAGCACGGTATGCAAAGTGGCTTGGCTATGAAATCATTTCGCCGCTCGACGGGGGTCTCGAAAACATTGCGACAATCACTCGTGTGTTCCCCCGGAATTGAATAATACATACATTAGTCGACAATGATTCCGTTAAATGAGTAATATTGCTGATTCTTATATGTATTTTTTTTTAATGCTGATTCTAAAAATGAAGTTATAATTTATCCTACAGGATCCAATGTAATTTGTAATCAACGTATCTCTTTAAAAACTTGTACATTTTGCTAACAATAGCTCGTTATATGAAATATATATTTTTTTCTAATTAAAATAATGTGTTTTTGTTCAAAGCCTTTTATATGAATATAAAAGATATGTTAAATTTAGTAGTCATTACCTATGAATATATATTTATTTATGTATAACAATAAGCAAAGGAAATAGAAATAAAGGATTTTTTTATAATGCATATATTACTCAAAAACTCTGCTCTCTTTCTTTCTCTATAAGCGAACTATTTAGCAAACAGATTTGAAATCAGCGCAAAAATATAAGGAACACCCTATCATTAATTTAATGTAAGAAAATTGAAATTTCCGACCAGTGTAATTTATCGATTTAATCGATGAGATAAATAGCACGGGGGCTTGAAATATCGTACGCCCTTTGCGATTGCTCGTTATTGATTAATTAAAAATAAATTAATTAAAACGCGTGCCGTAAGGACGGTGTAACCGATCTTCGTTGGATCGTAGTAAGATTACAGCGTCGCGATCAAAGTCAATAAATTGCGTATAATAGAAAACGCGGCAGATGCATCGAGGATATACGATTCCGAGATTGATCTGAGAAATCATTTAACGCTCAGGGACACCTGAATGGTAAGTCGAATAGACACTCGCCATCGTCGATTTCGAGGCGAGCGGATTTTATGCAAATATCGCACGATAAGATCGCCCGTCAATCTTGAAGTAATAATCGCTGCGGGCGTTTCTCCTCGCGACAATCCCTCCGTGTAATTTTTCTTAAAAATCAATATATTCTTTAGAGCGCACAAATGAGTAATAAATCTCATTTACACTTGCAAAGAATGCAAAAGCAAAGAAATAATATATTTATATATAAATAAACATGGTATGTTGTTATAATTTAGAAAAAAATGAAAATAGATTATTTAAAAGGAGGTGATTTAAAACGAAAAATCTGAAAAATTTGAAAATGTCCGATTAACTTCATTTAAATAAATTACATCACAAAAGAAATTTGATGAAGTGGCTAGGAGTCCAATTGAATAATGACTTATTATATTTAAATATAATACAGAATAATAATAAAAAGATCAATTGAGGAAAGAAATAATTTATATTTTAATATTTTTAACATTGTTTTTCGTAAATATTTAAAAAAAAAAACTACGACAATTCGTAACGAGTGAGTCAATCGCGGCTCGGGGTTCAAACCAGTCGTCATCGACGATCTTGATTTCTGGGCGTTGCTATCTTCGATGCAAATCGCCCCGTCAGGTACATCGATCTTACATCTTACATCGATTATTACGCACCCTTCGCGATCAGTCGCGCATTCCTCTCCACTGAATCATTCGTTGGCAAATAATCATTATACGAACGAATAACCATGTGGTATTGTTTTCATAAGACGCCGGCGATGAAACAGCGGCAGTCACTAAAAAAAAAGGCAGTAAAAAAAAAGGATGCTAATATACGATGATGAGTACATAAAATGCTTTACTTTGTTGCGGTTTGGAACGTGCTCCATTTTTCAAGAATAAAGTAATCGTAATTGAGACGAATTTTTTTTTTGTTGGCATTTGATTAGTCATTATTTCAAAAATAGGGGGCGAAATCGAAGCCGATCAATGTTTTGTGATCGCATTAATGATAAAACGTATGATAAGGAATTGATTTTTTTTTCTTGACGCGAATTATATTCCTTTACGCGTGAATCGAACGTCGCGTGTCATTAACGTCTTAACTTTAACTTTCCTTCGCTTACCAAATTTGGTCCGATCGAACATCGTGACCCTTGCGAAATCTCCTCATTCATCCGTTGTAACGAATTGCATAACTCCCCGTGGATATTCTTTCGGCGCACGATGCGCCGTGGATGTTCCAAGCGTGTCGTAACATCCACGTCGAATAAAAATAAAAGTATTTTATCGGTTTGTCGTGGAAAAATTCGAAACTGCGCAATTCAGCCTGAGAGCGGAGAACAACTTGATAATCTTTGATTCTTACATCGAAGAGAGTTGTAATCCTTGGATAATTAATCAATTTATGCCAAGGTTTACAATCAGGACGAGCGATAGCTTAAAAGCTCCGATAGCATAAAATCACAATTATTCGATGTAAAAATTTGAAATTGCTTGAATAGATTAATCTGATGTAAAAGTACTTATTACACGAGAGAGAGTGTAAAGAAACAAATGTTTAATTAAATATATTTAAATTAGTATTATTATATATATATATATATGTGTGTGTGTGTGTATATATATATTTAATGTGTGTTTTTTTTTCTAATAAAACGAAACAGTTCTATTTTAATCATGGACTTTTTATAATGTATACAAATCCTTATTTTTGCCACTTTTATCTTAATCTTCCGCATAAATATGTTTTGCTTGATAAAGCGGCAATAAAACAATGATTACCCTCGCGCGATAATGACGAGCGGAATAATGAATTAAGTCAAAATCAAATTATTATTTAAACTACCATTTTTTTTTATGTCGCACGTTTCGTATAAACGACTAGAGATGGTGAGAATGGGGACGAAGACGAGGTGGTAAAATTCATTTGGATGGCTTGTGTGAATCGCTTGGTGCAAATTAATAATACGCTTGATCGTCGCGCTCGTTATTGAGATCACTGTCGGCCTTGGCACGTTTTCTTTTAAGGACCAACCGATTAAGGTCCGCCTCGAGGTGTACGCCGTTCGCGCCGTTCTCCTACGAATTCGTGGAACTAGAATGCACGTTGCATTATCAAATGAATCGCGCGCATTATGCAGATATGTAAATCGATGTCCAACCGCCGTGCGAGTCTCAAGGGGAATAACGCCGTCGCGTATGTGCGACTTTTCGCTCCCCCGCGCTATATATCCTGTGCTACATTCGCAAGATCTTATGCGCGGTTGGCGTGAAATCGCGAAATTACCTTCCAACGGACTGATTAGCACCACCGGCGCGATAATGATCGAATATCGGGCGAAATGGAGTCTAAAAGTCAGCTGCGATAGCGATTTCTTATCGAGCGAATAATTATCAATTCCGCGAAGACTTGCGAATTTCATTATTCTTTCTATTGTATATGTAGTGAACAAACTCTCTTCAGAAATTGAGATCGATAGGAAGTGTAAATATATGTAAACAATAGAAAGTTATTGCGCGAGTTATGAGAATTTTATAAGGAGGATTTCTCGCGTTTGATGAAATATAAGACGAGTCTATAATATATATGTAATACAAAAGTTAATAATATCTAAAAAAAAATTTCGTTGACTTTTACCGTGTACTATTTTGAAGATTTTTAATTCTAAATTTATAGAATTTTACATTGCAAGTTGAAGTTGTTGTATAACCTTATTCTCTTTTAAATTGAGTCACTTGCGTATAAGACAGCAATTTAAAAATCGTTATAATTATAAAGTAAACACTTAAGTTTCTCGTATAAAGTTCTCGTATAAAGTTTCATTTAAACTGATCGTACAGTTTACAAGAAATTTATATTCTTCAATGAAAAAAAGCTAGAATATATGCCAAATGGGCGACGATGCGATGTACGTCAATGTATCTTACAATTTTTATTTTGTCATTTTGAAAATATTTAGTAACATATAAAATTAACAATAATTACGTATATAATAGCATAAAATATTGTAGGTAATCTTTTTATTCCATTATTTTAATTGTTGTTACATATTATTATGAATAAACTGTCTACTTTGACTAGGAAGTAGCGCGAGAACTTTCTTGAGACACTTATTTATTACCGTTGTAATGTTTCTTTTTTATTGAAGATGTGACACATGCTCAAGAACAATTTTAATCATCCTATATTTTATTTATAAATTTATAAGCCATGTAAATACTAAATAATTTACAGCACAAAACATGCAAACCAATTTAAGATGATAGCATACATTATAAAATTATATTTCTTTACACATTAATTTTGAACGCACTTCGATCTATTTGTACTTGCAAAAATAAATTACGTTGCGGGCTCGTATTAAATCGATCTATATCAATTCGCTAGTAATCAGAGTTTTATTTTTATATTTTTATCTTTGCAGCGCAAAGACAAAAATTGGCGGAAATCGAAACCAACACGGTAATTTCAACTAAGAGCAAAGATCTTGTGTCCATTGTAATTTAACGCGTCTTTAAAGCATCCAAATCTGAATTCAGCTGGGCAACGGGTTTTAGTCCTTGAGGAGGACATATATATATATATAATGAAAGAATCTATCAGTAAAAAATGTAAAAAAGCCCATCAGAGCCTACATCAGTTATTCGGATGCACCAAAATTCTTTATTTTTCGTGTGAATGTAACAAAACAAATAAAATATACGTTTCAAGCCTTCAATTCGGGTCCTTATCAATATAAAATATAATCGAAGTTAGTTAAATATTATAATTCCAAGTTGATGATTCTAACGAATAGCTCAACGATTATCAAAAATATCACATTATACAATAATATAAAACTTACATAAAGTAAAACCAAAGTCATATGCATTGCGTCACTACGTAGAATCACATTGTTCATCAGATTGTCAGATTTGCTGTGTAGTCATTCAAAAGAAACACGAAAATTAGAGAATTATTAAAATCATTTGTCTGAATTTTCTATTATATCCACTTATATGTAAGCGTTTTCTCGCGGCTTCACGTAAAGGACTTTTGTGGTGTCGACAGTCAGAGATATATTTTATTTGTTTTGTTACATTCACACGAAAAAGAATTTCTGCGCATCCGAATAGCTGATGTAGGCTCCTTGAGAAGAAATCACTGATGGTGAACCGAAAATTCGTCGGTTGAGTGTCACTGACAGCCCAGCAGGATGTGGGAGGCGAATGTCAAGGCTAAACAGTCACAATGTTCCCCGACCCGCACTTCCTCCTTCTCCACGACTTCCTCCTCTTCCTCCTTCTCCTCCTAGTGTTCGCCATCCTTGCTCGCTGATTTTGTTTGTACTCCGATTTTCGCCTTCTTTTTAACGCCCATTCCCTCTTCCCCGTCGCCAATGTGAGGGAGAGAGAGAGAGAGAGACAGATCGCCTTCAGCCCGCAGAAAATAATTTACGAAACAGCCGCCCGTTGTTACGCTCCTGCGGGTTCTCGAACCTCGTCCTCCTCTTCCTACCTCCTCGGGGCCTCCGTGAAAGAATTCATAAGAAACATGTCACGTATTATATAGAGATTCCTGCGGTCTACATATGTTTCCTCGAGTAAAGTTATTTACAACCGATGTCACGAACGCGATAATCTTGCGTACACGGTTAGTTTCAAATAAATTCTATATAAGCCGAAACCATTTTAAACGAAAAATTCCACGTAAGCGAAAAATACTAGGCGCTCTGAATTTATGACGGTTCCCACACAGAGAAAACGATTTTGCTGAAGTGCCCAAAAATTTAGCTACATACAGATCTGAAAATAATTATTAAACGATCAAAATTTTTAGATAGGACACCCAAACTAATCACTAGAAAATTTTTTAGCATTTCATGCATAAATTCCAAATACGATACCTAGTTTCAGAAAACGAGAATTAAAATTTGTTGAAATTTTGATAATTTCAGTATGTTAAATATAATCTCTCTCTGTGCATTTATTAGTAACGACGGATACGTGATATATCTTGCAATGTATGAACTAATTATTTCTGAGGTAACAAGCTTAATAACAAGATTCTACCACTCAACTGATTTCAAAAAAATTGACTATGTAATGTATGTTTTCTTTTGTAAAGTTATTCGTTTTTATTTTAATATGTTTCTATATTATGATGCGTAAAAGATTTAGATTGGCGTTTTTAGATCAACTAAATTTTAATACACAGTATCTATTATTAATTACTGGGAACTCGTGCAGAGAGCTGGTTGAACTGCTAAGTATATAACGTTGAAGTGCGAAAGGCCATAAAAGAGCAGTACGAAATTAGAAAAAGAGAAGTGCGTATCTTACGAAGGAAAAAAAGTCTCGTAAAGGATGGAGTTTAGTTCAGCTTGAAATTCGCGCGATCGCTAAAAACCACAAGTAATAATTATCATTGCCGCGGCGACTGGACGTGGCAATTACGCGCTCCCCATATAACGGGTAGTCATGGAAACCCCGTCGGCGGAGTGCAACTTTTTCGAACCCCTCCAGAATCGTTGGACGAACCGTCGTTCGGTGTTGGAAATTGCTCTAATAAACTTAGCTGCACTTATAAGAGATACGGCGTGGAGGCGGGAAAGAGGAAGGGGAAATAGATAGAGAGGAAATTTATTGCTGCCGGGAAATCTCGTTGCTGCCCATTCTCGACTGTCCTCCATTTCTTTCTTCGACGAATCAACTGATTACCACACGTTAATGGTCGGCTTTATGGCGATCGATTATTGCATTGCTTGGGGGAATCTCTTCGTAAGTAAATAATAATCAGTAGATTAGACTTTCTTATATTAAAGAAAATGAAATTTAATTAAAGTGATATTTTTCGTGCAGCGTATTTTAAGACGCTTATTACTGTTATTATTAAATTGGCGATCAATTTAATTTATGATATATTGTTATTCCAGCTTCAGTTTACAATTGCATTTCAAGTCTGACAGCGATCGATGTGCAATTTATAAAACTGGAAATTTATTTCACATTTTGCTACTTATATTTCTGTCATTTATATAGCAGTCTCGTTTAACTTATTATTAATTAATTTTTAATAAGTGTAAATTTTTTACTTTGGAAAATAAAATTTTCGTGCTTTGATGTACAATATTGAGATTAGCAGATATATCTCTGAATTGATATTTCTATTTATTCATTCGAAATTAATGCGAAGAAACGAAACGAGAACGTGAATTGTCCAAGTTTCGCAATCCGCAAAATCTTCCTGCTTTCGAGAAAGCAGGACGGATGTCGCCTACGCGGCGCGGAAAACGCGTATTGCCGCTCGCAGACTTTAATAGTCGCCATCGCATTCATCGTGAATTCCGGAAGGGGCCCTGGGTTTACGAACGGTCGGAGCTAGATATTAAATTACGTTTAATAACATTCAAAACCGGCGAGACGCCGCCAGACCGAAAGCCACGGCCACCCTTTGTCGACAACGACGATGTCGCCTGCCCTCATATCGTGTTAATTGCGCTATCATACATAAAACCATTTTTATGCGTCTCACGCACGATCTACACATACCGTCCCTGAGCATTCTTTACGACTTTTCAGTTTCTTCACTATATATCCCATGATACAACTTTAATTTCTTATAACTAAATTAAATATCTTATAACTTAATTATTATTAATTTCTTAAAACTTTTACTTGATGATCCCTCAAAACCCTTTTCTTTCAGATTAAATATATGTACATATAACTTGATGCTAAAAAAAAAAAAAAACAATTTAATTTCTCATAATAATCTTTAAAAATTTTCGCTCAAATTTTAATTTAACATTTTATGTGTCTCAAAAGATACACTCAAATTTTTGTATTAATTTAATACAATACGAACATATTAGGAAGTAACACGAATATCATGTAAAAGAATTAACGCAAAAACATAACATTAATACAATTTGTAAGCAAAATGTAAGTAATATATTTTTTCAGTAAAATTAATAGCCAAAATATATTAAATTAACGCGTATTTTATTCACTTATCTTAAATTTTTCTGTTATTTGTTCAGTTACTCATATAAATTATGTTATTTTAACACTGAGAAATGTTGAATATCAATTTAAATAGTACAATCGCATTATGTAAAACTGAACATAACGTACAAAATTCTTTAGCTTCTTCGAACACCCGGTAGACTACAACACGGTTTAACGCGGCGAAACCGCTTACACTGCTGGCCGCTGGTCGTGCTGGTCGCGTTGGCAATCATACGGCATTAGTACTTTAACCTACTCGCTCTCCAGGCTCTGACCATTTTAGTCGGGGAACTCGCGCGCCACTCCGGCGGTCAACAAGACGTAGTTATTGAAAACGACGTGCGAGAGAACGAGACCAGAAATAGAAAATTATCTTCGTTCGTTAGTCCGATTTCAGTTTTGCAAAGTTTGTCCATCGTTCAAGCAAATCTCATTACCTAAGTAAATAATCTAATAGATTTGGTTCCATCGGATTCAGTTCAAGTTAAATTCACGAATTAGCGAATTTAGTTGGACGTAGTTAATGCGCACTGGTGCGCATTAAAACCGCGTTGTTGTACGCTGATTTAACCTGACAAAGAAACATTTCCATATAAGATCTCATAATAATTCCAGATTTTATAGATTTGTTATTTGGGTAATCAGAAAATAAAATTCAACCATTTGTCCTTAAAACCTTATCTTTGCGATATGAGCAACAAAAATCAGGTATATCCAAATTTTTACTAATTATTGGCCATTATTATTATTTTGTCAATTCTTGCTTTTTCGCAATAAATGACAAATTATTAAATTTGTTGGCTATCAAAGTAATTATGCAGGACGCTTAGGTGGTTGCTAGAATGTCGAAACTTTTCGCAGCGTTGCTCATTATGTTTGAGGTTCGTACATAATTATTTTGATAGTCCAACAAAATTATATTCTCAGATCTGTATCTATTTGAATTTCCAAGTACTTCAGCAAAATCAGTTCTCTCGTACTTATAGCCGAGGCTGTACAAAAGTTATATTTATACAATTCATGCTTACTTACATTTATTTACCTTCCACGATCAAAAATTACATCCGTTCGGATCGTACGATAATCAGATGCGATGAACACGCTTCTGTTATGTATCGCGCAATTCGCAACGTACAAACGGATTTCTCTCAGGATAAAAGCTGGCCGTTGCATATAATTACAGGATGTAATTCATGCGTACACACTTACGCGTACGTATCTTCGTCCTCGAAGATCCCGATTCTCCGAGAGTTATTTGCGAGACAGGACATGTCCATCTTGCCTTCGAGCAAACGCATACAGTCGCAAACGCAGTAACTGCGAATCGCACTTAATCTCTTGATTCTTCATACGCGCGAAAACAAACTGTCGTGCGAAAAGCGCGCTATCATGTTCAAAGGACACCGAAACGAGTCGATATACAGGGAAGAAGCGAAGAATTCTGCGAAGCGCCTACAAAATACAAGTCTCTATGTTGAGTTTTATTGCGCGTATTATGCAACGAGGAATGCAATAAAAGAGCATGCGCTAATAAATAAATATCCATGAAAGGTCAGCGTAATATGCATACACGATACATTTTCTTGCGGTTCTCGGCACAGTTTCGTAAGATTGCCATTTACGCCGTTTAAGGGGGCGTTACGAAATTAGCATGTCCTGGAACTTTGTTATTGTTTCTATCAATAATGTATTTGCGATTAATTAATATTGCTACGTATATACAAAATCTGCATGCGCATATATGATCAATGAAAGAATATTTATTCGGAATAAATACATACAAAGTGTGTACAAAAGGATTATATAAAAATTCATACATAATATATACATATGCATTTAGTGAAAGAAAAAAGAAACGCGATTAAAATGTCATAAATATTGAGAAAATGATATTTAAAGTAATGTTATGGCTTCGATTCATTGAGTTCGATATTTTGTAGATCAATGTCTTCTTCGACAAGTTAAAATATCTCTCGCCAGCTGTTTCGTATCACCCAAATTTAAATTTGCATATATAAATAACGTTCATGTTTACATAATGCGACAAAAAAGTACTTGACTTACAAATAGATGCTGAAGCCAAATAAATTTGACGAAATAAATTTTCAAAAAGTGTTATATTGTATAACTTTTTTTTTTTTACGGATGCAACACACTGAATATGACATTTCCGACTTTTAATTATACATAGAAAAGACAATTTTGCTAAAAAAAATCTAAAAATTTAGCTAGCTTTTATTATCTACAGCATCCATATTTCGCGGATTCCTCGGATATCGTATCGGTTTAGATAAATTCCGATTAATCGTCTGCAGCGCCTTACGTTAACACTGCACCGAGGAAATATCCCTTTTTGCGTCGCATTGGAAGCATGGAAGTGGGAAAACAGTCGAATATGCGAAAAAGTGCAAAATTATGCCACGCCAACGTTTCGCCCGGACGCGGCGCCGATAAGGTAAACGAAACGGGAGAACCTACGTTCCAGAAAATTTATGAGCCCCTGGAAACGCCGCGGGGGTGCGGGAACCTGAGTGGCAGACGTGGCGCCGGGCGTCCCGACGCCCAGACTGGCCGGGGCCACACGCACGTTGACCGTGAAAATCGGCGTGATGCGAACTATGTGTGTGTTTGCGACCCGATCGAGTTTCAGCTGATTTCGACATCCACTGCCCCGTTCCTCGCCTTCCGAATTCAAATGTGGTTCACTCACAATTTTTTATCTTAATTTAAGTTTTAATCTTAATTTATCTTAATCTTAATTAACACAAGATACCTAAGTATATTATATAGGAATTATAAATGAAAGGGAGCATATAAGCCACGACACTAGATGTCTTAAGCGAAAGTCATACATTTAAAATTATAACATAATAACGTAGACGTTTCGGTCAAGATTTGACCACCATCGGTACATACAAAAATAAAGATGTCAAAATTAAAAACATCAAATTAAACAATAAACGCTAGTCAGAAAAAATAAATATATGACTTTCGCTTAAGACATCTAGTGTTGTGATTGTACGCTCCCTTTTATTTATATTTTGTATTGGTAAGCTACTTAAAAAAAAAAAATTTAATATATATGAATTAACACAAATATTATGTAAAAAAATCACTGAAAAATATAACACACAATTGACACAATTTGTAAGCAAATGATCGAAGCATATTTTCTCAGTAGAATTAACGTATGTTAAATTAACGTATTTTATTTACTTATTTAAAATTTTACGTTTTTAAGATATTTATTTATTTTCATGTTTACTTATAAAAATTGTGTTATTTTAATAATACAAAATTTTAAATATTAATTTAACACGAAATATTCAAATAACACAATCACGTTAAGTTAAATTAATTAAACCCGGATATGTTAAGACACAAATTTTAATGAGGACCGAATTTAATATGAATACAATACGTTTTTTGCTGTGCACGATAATTTAAGCGTATACATGATTGTACGATATCTACGTTTAAAAGCATATTTTTACGCTGTTTTTGGAGATCAAATTTTATTCTTCAGATAACCAGACTTTTATTATTAACATGTCTACTTATGACGTAAATTATCCTGGTGAAAATATCTATACGTACGCATAGGAACCTGTCCGAATTTACGATAATCCTCATAGTAAATTCGGACAGGTCTCTATGCGTACATATAGACATTTGCAGCACGGTAATCAGACGGCATACAATTGCAAGCAATACGAAAACGCAAAGTAAATCTGTTGCCCCTTTCTCTCCCAAATAAATGTACCAATTATGTACAATAATACGTATCGGAGATACAAAGAAACGAGTACCTTTCGATTTTTCGCTGGATTTGCACGCGTTCGCCCCCTTCGCCTTATCGAAGGGAGCAACGTGATCGATAAAGTTCGAGGGTTCCAAGCGTGCACATAAGGCGTACCCTATCTCCTCCCTCTTCCTCTCTCATTCACTCTGCCTTTCACCCCTCCGAATTAGGAATTCTTACGTGGGAGAATCCCCCGCGGGTGATATTTATTCCGCGGTTCGGGGGTTGGTATCCTCTCTTTTCATTCACCCTCGATGCCAATATCCGCGGGGGGTCACTGAATCGGCCTGGCAACACAATGGCCGCGTAAGCACGCGTCGCCTCCTCGCTCGTAACACTGTCGCCCCTGGCTCTCCGACGTGTTTCGTCGACGGACGACAAGAACATGCCGATCAAAATTTCACCCTCGCAATCGCAGTATCACTTTCGTCGTAAGCGATAAATCGCCCGCCCCCGTGCGTGTAAATTCACGATGGTTATCGCGCGAGAAAGAGGAGGGGGCTGTCGGTCTATTTGGAAACAGCGCATTGCGTTTCGGAAACGACACGCTTTTTGCTGTGAATTATGACGGTGAGATAGCATCCCCCGTTTTCTCTCCAAGTTACCTGCAGCGACGAGAAATATAATATTATTGTAACAATAGATGTGGCCTTTCGGTATTGTATTTCAAAAGGGCTCTGGAGAAAGCGACTGAACAATTTTAAGAGGTACGGCGTAAATTGTCTACGCTTGATATATTTTATCAAATAATACAGCGTAACGAACTACACGACAAAAGTGTATTTCCACAAAAATATTTTTTTATTAAAATCTAGTCCACTCAAGTCTTTGTTAAAATTTAATGTTGAATTTTTACCATCATTGAGCATTAATTGAACATAATGCAATAATGTGTTATTTGAATATCTTCTGTCGAATTGATATCCAAGAAATTTTTTACGGGGTAAAAAATAACACAATTTATAAATAAGTAATAAGTAAACAAGTAAGAATAAAAAATAATGTATTTTGAAATGTAAATTCTAAGATCTATGAATTTAATTTAATATATCATAAATAGTAATTTTCTAAAAAGTGTATTTCCACAACTGTGGATAATATAGTGTCTAATATAGATAATTAAGAGGGGCATGTCAGTGTATTAATTAATTTCTATGAAATTTAATGGTAGGCGAATTCGTTCTGCTGTTTTATTTCCTGATGATGACAGGGCTTTTAAGGAGAAGAGATCCGAAGAACACGCAAAGAGCACGCAAAGGGTCGAAGGGACGGTTTAACCGAAAGGTGATTGCTAGATTACGGTGAGTGTCCCTCAGTCTACTAGGCGCCGTTTATATTTTCACCTCTTCAAGTCGCTCTTAATACCGTGCAAGGAGTGTGAAACAACTTTGACTGACGGTTAACTCGTGAGAATGCGAGCTTTAAAAAAAGTGAGAAGTTATTTTTTTCTTTCCAAGAAAGCGAACAAAGAGCGCGAAGATGGGCCGTCTTGAAGAAGAGAACACGAAACGAAGTCACGAAGTCTAAAGCCATTATATATTTAATGCTAAGACCTTTTTAAAGTGTCCACGTCGTTTACTAATGAATTATTTACATACTGTGTTAAGAAATCGAGTGTAATTAACGTAAAAATATAATATGTATTTAGAATGAAAAAGTGAATGGGGAAAAAAGTATCTAAAAATTTAGCTGGAATTACAGATTTGAAAATAATTTTGTTAGACTTATTTATTAAAATAATTATGCAGGACTCTCAAGCTGGTTATTAGACTGTCAAAAGTTTTTGCAGCATTACTCATCACACTTGAGTGTTCTAATTATTTCGACAGTTCTACAAAATTATTTTCAGATCTGCAACTTTTGTTAAAGATATTTCAACAAAATCATTCTTTCCATGTAGTTTTCTAGAGTTATAAAATTAATCGTTATCACTTAATCTCTGCACTTGTCATCAATTTCGCTTTGTTATCAATTTCATCATTGCTTACGAATAGTTTCGCTGAAATATTTAAAAGTTTATTTAAATACAGATCTGAAATTTTTTTATTATACTATATCAAAATAATTATTGTATGTAGAACAAATGTGTTCTCAATGTGTTAGTTGCTAGAATATCAAACTTTTGTTGCAGTATTACTCATTATACTTGAGCGTGCTATAATAATAAGAAAATGATTTTCATATCCAAGCAAATTTTTAGATTCCTCAGCAAAATCGTTCTTTCGTGTGGTTTATAATTTTTTACAAGTAAAAAAAGTATGAGGGGAAGGCAAGTGATGAAAAGGAACAACAAGCCTTGCTTGGCGCCGCCAAGTGAATCACACGTCACGAAATAAACTGCGCGACGCGTGTCGTTTGTAGACTTCTGACACGAGAAATATGGCGAGGAGCCGATCTTTTCGCGAGCTCGTTCTTTTCCCGCTCATGATTACTTCCAGCACTCGCATAACGCAACTCGCTCCGATTTTAAATAACTCGCGAAAATAAGAAACAATGGTGTATACTTATATAAAAAAATTTAGCTACAGCTTTCTTGTACTTTAGAGGGAAAGTATTATGCTAGATTCGTGAAGTTAACAAGCCTTATTTTAAATTCTGATTTTTTTGGTGCAAAAAAATGGAACTGTTTTTTTCATTTTTATAAGAAACTGTAGAACTATAAAAAGAGTGCTACTAGAGCTGTCATTATTTTTTTATATTAATGAAAAGCCGTGCCAATTTCACAGATTTTGGATATCCATATATAAACATATGTTACTGAAAATTAGATAAACGTGAAATCCTGCGAAATCCCAAACTTCTCTGTCCTTATATAACAAATTTGAAAAAAAGTTAAAATTATTTTTGCATCATAACAACGATCTAAATCGTTGAAAACGATAAAAAAAAAGTAAAAGACAATTTTTATTTCTCGTTGCTAATTTTTAATGAAATATGATTGACTATAATCAGTTATTGAATGACGTAACGAATATCAATCGAACGTTACATGTTCAGAGAAAACATATTTGTCGGTGTTTCTGTCACGTATATTAACTTCTAATTTTCGTCATTCGGTTTCCAATACGCGTTCGCTTCGGATGGTGGCCAGCAGGAAATCGCTGAAAGCATGCCACCAGTGCCGATGTTTTCATTGGCAATCAACCGATAAACATTTACATCCCCCCGTCAAAAACAGCTCAACGTCCCATTTTCTGAACGCGGGTAAACAATCTACTCGGGCTACTTCGTGTCGAATCGCGTGTCTCGCAAAAGTCGCGCGAACGTTTCATCTGGAAGCGAAAAGATTGTCTTGGCAATAGTGATCGTGCATCACTGTTCAGTGTTAATAATTCAACATAATACGTAAAAATAAGTAGATTAAAAAACACAGTAAAATGATATCGCTCATTTATTGTTATAAGACATGATTCAAAAATTGTCATTTTTTTTAGTTACTTGCAGAAAAAGAAAAGACACTTAAAGAAAAAAGAAAGAATACTTTTAAAAACATGCTATTTTTATCTTATTTTTTTATTCCTCTATAATTAGTTATTACATTAAAATTGCATTTTAACAAAGTATAGCTATTATCGATTATTGACTTTCAGCGATAAAATTTGAATATGTTTTTCCAAGTTTGCCATAAAAGTAGGAGTTCAGATTAAAAATTAAATAAATTACAAGTCTGTAAAGAAAAGTATCTCATATTAGACACCTTTATCTATTTACTTTCGAATTTGGGAGAGAATGATTTACATCAAATTGTATAACGACTCATTAATTAGACTTGCACAAGAAAAGCAAAACGACGTTCTCTGGCTCAACGCTGGAACCCCTCTCTTTGGAGTTGAAATCTTACTATTTTAATTGCAGTCCGGCAGTCTTGTCGCAAAGTTCAGCGTTGAAAGTTACCTTGAACGACAAATAACCTTTCTTTAATATTGATCTTGGGAGGAGATTTATGCTCGTTTCCACCAATGTAGATATAACTTTAATCTCGATTCAATTTACTCTTCATCTTTTTCCAATTTTTAGAAAAAGACGAAGAGTAAGTTGAACCGAGATTAAAGTTAATCTATATTAGTGGAAATGGGTTAGTTACATTAATCTTGTATCGAGTGTTATAAAAGATTTTCGCGATTCGTTTATTATATATGTTGTCTAGTTGGGCAAACGTTGAAAGTTGCGCGCGTTAGACTTGATCGATTCGTTATTTTAGGCACATCTGACGAGAGTTAGACCGTCGGCGCATTGGCAGATATCCAAATGGGATAAATCCTGATGTGCCCACGTGAAAGCGATCACAGTGCGTGTATGCGTGCGTCTATGCGTGCATCTTTCGCATCATACACGTAAATTAACGTCCATTAATTCGCATTAATTGCCCCATCTGATCCGACGGTTCGATCGTCCTACAAATAATGTTAATTTAATTGATCTGCGACTCTGCGTGCTTGTACTATAAATAAAAAGAAGAGAAACCGGCAAGCCACGGTTCATTTTCTCTGTGATTACGCCGCGAGTAGCTAAACGACACACAAACACCAAATCATGCCGAGGTCGCGAAATTTCTTTACCCAACCAATATTCATACCTGCGTTCGATGCCATTACTCGGTACTTGCTGTATCCTTTGTCGTGTATTCGCTAAATACCGCTATTCAATACAACTGAACAAACCGAGGTCTTCTGGAGACCGTTGGTGCTTGACGAAATACCGTAATTAACGTATCTTACACTATCCAGTAATGAGTAAGATACTCTTAAAATCTATTTAAATACAGGTACACATATTAAGATGTATATAGGTACAGACATGAAATACTTCAAAAATATCTTCAGATACATTTCAGAAAAATGTAACAAAAATGAATAAATGAATGATTTATTTAATAACTAATACATTTTTTTACACATTATTACAATAAAATTAATTTAAGAGTATCTGAAATGTGTCTAAAGATATTTCTAAAGTATTTGATATCTGTCAATATTTGATATCTACAAACGTCTTATACTCTTAAATTAATTTTATTGTAATAATAGTAATGTGTGTAAAAAAACCTATTAGTTATTAAATGAATTCATTTATTCATTCTTGTTACATTTATATAGATAATTGAAAAAACTTATAATTATCATAAAACGATTTAGGATAAGAATTGTAAGACAATATTATTCATCATAGTTTTACAAATTAAAAATGCGTCAAGCATTGTGTTTCCAGCTTAACTATACATGCGATTAGAAATTTTACAATCTAAGATCACTAGCTGCGCTGAGCAGAAAAAGCAACTGTGTAACTGTAAAATTCTTTAATATGACTGATTTGTAAGGAACTAAAGGAAAGACTAATCACAGAATTTTGCAGAGCTGTTTTTTTCTGCAAAGTGGAATCAATTGACAATCACGCACAAAATGAAATGACTGTGCTGAGGAAATGTATCTGAAAAATGCATCTGAAAATCAATTCAGATGCTGCATTTTTTTATCAGATATAGATACAAATATATTCGAATTTGAATGTATCTCAGATACAGATTACATGCACAAAATGTATCTAGATAGACATGAAATTTGAAAATTAGATTTTTTGGCTGTCATTTTTGAATAAATAAATTTTCTAGATATATGTATAGAGATACTACCCGACTTACACTATCTATACTTCATACGTATATCGCTGCCTCACTTTAAAAATGACAGCCAAAAAATATAATTTTCAAATTTCATGACTTAACTTTGTTTAAATTTTTTAAAGCTAAAACCTTACTCTATCGCGTGTGATATAATTGTCAAATTTGTTAAAAAATATTTTTAGAAATATGTATTATAGATAGGATATAAATGAAGTAATGCTACGAACTTTTGTTCCAACCCAATGTAACACCTAACGTGGATAAATAACATTCACATATTTAAAGAGTGATATTTTAAGGATTGTGAAACAAAAACGACATTTGATCGTGTTAAGAATATATTCATTTATTTTGCCCATAATATTTAATTAGTCAATAATTTTTCGTCAAGTTGAAAAATAGGTTTTTTTCCCCTTTTCTGAGAAATTTAATTTTTCGAATTATGTCATTTTTGAAGGAAGGAAATAATATATTATATTTCAGAAAATAAAAACGGCTTGGTTCCGTTAGAAAAACGTAGAATGTAGTGTAGTATTGTTTTTATCAGTGGTCTTTTGCGTCAACTTCTTTACGTCGACTTAAAATACCTCTTTGACCATGAGAGGACCGTTATTAGTTTATAAGTGACGTTAAAAAGTAGCGTAACGGCGCGTGCAGGCGTGGGAATGCGCGGCAGCTCGAAGGTCCCCGATTGTCATTAAAAACCCATTATCGGGCCGACAATAAAGGCTACCGCGAACGGATTTCGAGGAGATAGTTCTTATTGTGCGTGTTCACGGCCATCTCGACACATCTCGTAAGGATATCTCTTTCACTTACGTAACCGCGGCTATCTGTATACTTTTAAAAAAGAATTATAGGAATGACAGAAATCGTAGACATAACGGAATGAACAGAAATAACTAAAATAATAGAAATAATACAATGATGTACGCAAAATATGAGATTTATTTTCGTCAACGTTCAAACCATGTTTAAAGTACCAGTTCTCGTCCGATCACTGAAGTCAAGTAACATTGGGCACGGTTAGTACTTGGATGGGTGACCGCTTGGGAACACCGTGTGATGTTGACAATCTTTTTATATATTTCTTTTTATTAATATAATTTTGTGATTTCTCGGATGCAAACTAATGCGTTCTGGCTTGACATCAAAGTTGACGTCTTTACAATTCTTCGAAAATCCCACAAATTCTTCGTATTATCATATTATTTTAATTTAAATTGCGACATAAATAATCCCATGATAACATAAGGACATTTATCCTTCGGAAAAAAATAGTTATTTATACGAAAATTATAACATGTTGATTTTTTTGTTTGGATTTATCAGTGTCGTGGTACATAATTTTTATTCGGCTCATTCAGACTGTTAAATTAACACCAATTAGTCAAGTGTGACAACTACATGTTTCATTATACATTATTATTTCTTTATACATTATTATTCACACGCTGCACACATTCCAATAATCCAGAGTGTTTTGACCGATGATTCGATTGTCTCACTTTTGTATGAGAAAAATAAAGCTAATAAGAGAATGGAGAAGGAAAGGCGCGGTTTTGCGGAGGACAGAGAAGCAGTACGGCATAGAATTATGAGTGAACACAAAGAAGCAAGAAAAAGAAAGCAGACGTGTTCAGAGCAACGACCACCTGAGCCAACAATAGTCTCTCGTTTAATCCACTTGATGCACTGCCGCACCATTATTAACTTTTTTATACGACTCGCAGCTGCGCTTGAGCACACCGAACGAAAAAATTCATTAGCGCAGGAATATAACCGGGGATTACAAGTTATTCTAGGAAATCCATCGGATGCAGATAAGAACCGTCGCTCGAACAGCGATAAGAGACTCCGCACCCGAGATTAATCTCTCTTAGCAGCGACATTAACGCTTCGAAATAAAATTTCTGCAAAAGCAAAGTTTACACGAGTAAAATTTCAGTGGAAAACGCTCGTTTCGTCCAAATCATTTTCAATTAATTTTATTATCTTAATTTGATAATAATTACATTTAATTGGATTGTAATTTTATTATTTTATTTTAAAAAATTACTTCAATTATATAATTCGATTTTCTTTTAAAGGACTCGTTTCTCATATAAAGGACGATTTTAGCTGTTCATTAAATTTTAACTCTCCGGAGCTCACGGTGGGTTTTTTTTTTAATCTATTCAATTATAAATGTTATTGTCAAACAATTCAATTTTCTTTACGTTACATTTTTCTATACGAGTTATGTCACTTTAGCTCCTTAAAAAATTAATCAGTGCTTTTTAACTAACGTAAATTAAACGGATCTTACAAATTCAATGTCAATAACTGTGTTAGAGATTTTCAGATTTGGCGTCAGCTCAGAGAGTTAATAATCCTGAAATGCCCGAACAGCCGAGCGATTTATCTCAAAATTCACGCTCGTCTCCAATTCCGCCTGTATGTTCTCATATATTCGTTCCGCGACTCTTTGATGCCTCCGACAGATCCCAAACGTCATATCTTCGACGCAACAAGACGAGATATATAACGGTGGAAAATGGCACGGCGGAATCTCATCGTGTTAAGTCTCGTGGTAATCTGGCAGGACGTGCAATTCTTGGCACAGCCGAATCCGCGTACAATGTTGCAGTCGTTGCAGATGATCGTGATTTATAATCGCGCGTTAATGATACATGCATCTAAAACGCATCCGTCCAGACGATAGAGATAGGAAGTTAAAATTAAGTCGGGGGATGCCCGAAACTCGTCATCCAGGATGTGGTGTGCAGTAATATCAATGCCGACAGATAAATGCAGCATGAAATGACGACAATCGGGAGAGGACGACGCTAGTCGTACGTGACGCTCGCAATATATCGTAACGTTATCTGCATTTATCTCACATATCAGCTTTATTCAAAAATATGCATAAAAATATGCATCAGAAAAAAATTAAGTATTTTAGAAAATTTTAATATTATACAATTATTTATAATATTTAAAATCGTTTAAAAATATATATTATTCTCTTATAAATAATAACTAACACTATCTATTAGTAATATTAATTATTTACAGGATTATTTTAATACTGCTGAGTAATGTGAAATATTATAAACTTTATTATTCGGATTTTCCAAAATATTTAATATATTTTTCAAAGAAATAATTTTTTTTTTTTTAAATTCCACGTTGAGTCTACGAATCTTTTTTTCCTTTAAAATAAAATTTCCGGCTACATTTCTCTCGATAAAATACTTTCGATCATTTTTCGCGCGATGAACGAGCGGATTGTGTTTACGTGAAGTATTTCGAGACATCGAAAGCAGCGTGCAGCCGTCGAAATCGACGCAGGCTAAGAGAGCGCGCCATATCGTCGGCTTGAGAATTGAGCTTACGCGAGTTTAATTCGATCTGGCAGGCCTTGCGAGGTACACCCGGACTATCCGAGCACATGCACCAGCCACGTGTCCGTCTGGCTCTGGCTGACCACCTGCGGCAGCCGGGAGATCTTTGTCGCGAAACGCACGCTCTCGTCACGTCGCGTCGCGTCGCGTCGCGACGCTCGTATGCACCCGCATG
>NW_017304461.1:435366-448416 GCF_001594115.1 Trachymyrmex septentrionalis | reverse complement strand
TTGTCGCGAAACGCACGCTCTCGTCACGTCGCGTCGCGTCGCGTCGCGTCGCGACGCTCGTATGCACCCGCATACACAACACGGCTGCCGCGCTGGTTGGCGCACCGACAACGCGCGCGTCCGCGTCTCGAATTCCAAGGAAAACAACGCGCGCACCGTGCCAATTCGCCGGAGAGGAGACACCGCTGCGCGCGCGACGCCGTCGAAGTCGAACGCGCCAGGAATAAAGCACCACCTCGCACGCATCTAACGAAACGAGTGGAAACGAGCGAGATCGAGGGTGCGTGGTCCGTGAAATCCCGCGAGATTCCGCCGAGTTAAATCCGTCCTCTCGTTAACTTCTTCTCACGTCGCGCGCGTGAGAATGGAATGGATCCGAGATACGTAAACATTTTCCATAATTGATTTAGCAAATCGAGTCACTTACGAGTGAATCTCTCCGACTTAAATAAGCATTTAGTATGTTGTTGTTCTATGGGCAAAAATAAGAGATACGTATTTTTTTTTTATACGGGTGAGATCCTCCCTTGAAAAAAAGAAATCGGTTGTCTTCTTTCAGATTGAATATCGTCGAAAGTGTAAGAGATAGAAAAAAAATTTCTTTCAGAATGAAAATTGAATGGCTGCAAGAAGTAATACTTTAGAACTATAAAAAATTAAAAAATATGTTTTTTAATTATTTATAATAAAAATTAGGGATGGACCGGATTGTAAAATTACCGGATATCCGGACAAAATGTAACATCGGATATTCAATATCCGAGAAGGCAATTTCTTCGAGTCGGATATCAAATATTTTTTAGATATCCGTTCGAATTCTGAGAAAGTGTCTTCTAAAAAAAAAAGCCTATAGGGAAAAAGATGGTAATTTTGCAACAATCTATAAGATATTATAACATCATGAATATGCATACTTATTTCTAGAAAATTTGTATAAGAAAAAAATCAACAATTTAATGATATCAAATTTCAATATCCGGTGCATTTCTAATAAAAATTATTTATTTGTAAAGAAAAAAATTTTTATTGTAGTTCTAAAGTACTCGTAATGCCATTTAATTTTCATTCTGCAAATTTTTTTCTATCTCTTACAATTTCGACGAAATTCAATCTGAAAGGAAAAACTGATTTTTTCCAAGGGAAGATTTCACCCCCTTAACGACTCAGCACGTATAAAAAAATACATGTCCCTTATTTTTGTTCATAGAACAACATACTAAAAGCTCATTTAAATCGGAGAGATTCACTTAGTTGTATTCCCTTGTTAGTTAACTTGTGTATATTTGCTTATTATTCAAATTGTTATCAATTTATAATTTACTCTAATATGACTAAAAGTTTTATACATTTCATGATGTAACTAATTAGCATAATTAGTAGTTACAATTAGTTAATTATAATATTAATTATAATGATAATTATAATGATAATTATAATTATCATTACCATATAAATACATTTATAATTATCATATCTTTTTATCTTTAGTTATGTAACAATATAATTATCATATTTTTTTATCTTTTTATATCGACTATAATGCATACAGGTGTATATATTTTTCATGTTGAGAGGCTTAAGCGAAGTGCCGTTGTAAAAGAAAAGGGGAAATCCCGGATACGTCACGATCTTTCTCTCTCTCTCTCTCTCTCTCTCTCTCTCTCTCTCTCTCTCTCCCCTCTTTCTCTCTCACATACTCTCTCTTTCTTCATTGCTTATGTTTCCTCCCGCTGGCAAGCAGCACGAAATCCGCGTCGACCGCCTTTTCCTGCCCGAGATATGGCCTATCCCGATGCGTGACTAATCGTGACAAAAGTCCGACATCCGTACGTTTTGTGTATCTTTCTCAACAATGTCGCCAGCAAACGCTCCTAAACATTTGTTAAACCTCCTCGTTCGAGGAGGACACTTTCAATTTCGCCGAATCTCTGTGGTTTTCCGGCGACAATTTCGGAAATTTGAGATTTCAATGTTTTAAAATTTTAACACCCATCTCTATGCCTTTTCAAAGCTCAATGACACATTTCAGCAAATTCTCTCCAAAGTGTGAAGATTTTTTCGCATTGAACACAATGCCAATGACAGAATTTGCGTAGCACATCAGAATTTTGAAGTTAAAAATGACGTTTTTTTTTAATTATTTTAAACACTTTTTACGGGCAAAAACTTATTTTTAAATAAAGTCTACGGCACCTAAAAGTACAATTCGATAACTTTCAAATGAATTTTAGTTCGAAATCATACGACTTAGTTTCATCAAATTATGTTTTAATATTAAATCTTCTATATAATTATCTCATCATAGTCCAATAAAAAAAAATAACTTTTTCTCTTCAAAGTGTCATACCCCAAAGATCTTTGTACATTAAACACGAATGCTGTCGATAGAAATTTGCACAGCACATCAAGATGTGATTTTTTTTGTCAAACTACATAATATATTCAATATTAACCCTTCGTTGATACACCTCTTTTCTCGATTGCTTTTTTGACACACTGGATGGCTCACACCTAGAACAATGTTTAAACGAATGACATTCTTATTTAAAAAATTCAATCAATATGGAAAAAATTATGGGTAAATTTCAAATAGTTTTTGATTGAAATTTCATTACAGTTTATGTGAAAAAAATTCTTGAGTTCAATGACTAGAGAAAAACCGAGTAAAATCTTTGAAAAATTGTAACTTTTAAAAAATTCAATATTAAAAGTTAAAAATGTACAGAATTGTTGTTGAAGATATGATACTTTGAAAAAAAAATTAGTTTGCAAGTTGATTTTGGATAAAGTATATTTATTTTGCATATTGAATGTAAGCTATTTTGGGAATTGAAGAAGCAGAGATTTTTTTATAAATATTGTATATTTTTGTTCTATAAAATATAAGAAAATTGGGAGTTTCAGAGAGTTAAAATAATTTTGTGGCTGATTCACACCCGGTATGTCAACAAAGGGTTAAGAATCCTTATTTTATATATGTGAGAATACAATCAATACTAGAAATTAAAATGCCTATAACGGCCGAAACTGAATCTTCATTGTATATAATATATATGTACTTGCATATTAATTACATATTGTAATGTAGTCTTTCGAACTGCGCGCCGAATTGTTTTTCCAGATAATCCCTATAAACGCAATGAAACTACTATAATATATAATATATTCTCACGTGATACACGTGTGAGACAACAAGAGGACTCGATATCAGTCGTTCCGCTTGCACGCCACTCGTAAGATATCTCTACGCGCGCTAACTCGCTAATTACTAATCAGCGCGCCAAACGTGCACGCGCGCGAGCGTAATGACGGAGTGCACGGCAGGCACACGGGGAACACACAAATGGTTCCCTTTTCTTTCTTTCTTTTTTTTTTCTCTCTTAGGAATAAAAAGCCTAAATAATAGCGTGCGCACGGCGAGTGACTGAGTCCCCGCCTCCACCGCTTTACTCGTTAAGATTAACGACTATCCGACGAGTGCCAAGAGCGCGAGAAACCAGGGGGCAAAAGGAGGCGAAAGGAGAATCCGAAGTTGAGAGAAATCCCTCGCGCCTCTGACGATGAGGCGACCCTTTTCCTTGCGTGCCATCCACTCCCTTTCTGCAAGCCGTTTCGTGAATCCTTTATAAAAATACGCGTTTTCCGCGAAGAAATAATTCCGCGTTAGAATTTCGATCGATTTTAAAATGAGTTACATGGAAAATATGACGTATTTGACAATATTATTGAATAGAAATTTAAAATTAAAAATATAATTATTTTATTTATCTAATAGCAGTAGCAACGAAACAAGTATGAATTTTATTAAAACAAGAACATGGACGTATTTACTTCATTTAATACTACGTTGAATTAGCAAGATTATTTTCCTTTACAATCAGTTATTACATCATAATTGCATTTCAAAATTAAAATTTTAAATACAATTTTAATGATTCAAAATATTCAAGCTTATTTTCTGGAAAACTTTTATATTTGTGTCGTTGTAATCATAGACATAATAGATATAGACTGCATTTCTTAGCTTTCATGCTCCGTTAGAAAGAATCGATACTTTAAAGAGAGAGAAAGAGAGAGAAAGCAATATGCTTAAAAATATACTATCTCATTTTTTCTAAATCGATAGGTAACAATTTTATGATAGGAATGCGAATTCTTATTACATTTAGTTGTAGCACACAAATGAGCGATAATACGACAATACATTTTAAGATAGTAAGATGTTGCATATATATAGTTTGCATAATAATTCAAAAATATTATTTTGCTCAAATATTTAATATAAAAAAATAGATAAATAAATATAGATAAATTGATAGATAAATAAATAAATAAATATTGATAAATATAGATACAACAAATTGATAAATAAATATAGATAAATTGAAGTTTTATTCCTTTTTTATTATCAGCGATAAAACACGACTAAAAAACACGTTATTGTATTTCCATCGTTAAACTCCATTCGTATATAGTATCTCGCGGGGCTCCTCTAACATATAACACAAATATCTTTCGAACGTCTAGAATAATCGCATGCATGACGATTATTAAAAATTTCCCGTAAGATTTCCGATAACTTTCGCTCGTTCTCCGAAATTCGCTGTCGCCAGCTTTCTAAGTTACCATATCCGACGCGACACCGCGCATTTTTGGATGTCCGCTCGTGCTACTTTTACAAACCTGCATCGTGGCCAGTAGGCAGGATCGTAAACCCCGCAAGGATATCGCGAACGCGGCTCGGCTTTATTTCGGTCGTCCCGAAAATCAACCATGGATTCGTGGAAGGAGAACTGGTCGTTTCGAAATCCGCTACCGTGCCGTACCGGATAAAGAAACTGGTCCAGCGACGATCGCAGCGGCCACGACGACGGCGACGACGACGACGACGACGACGACGACGACGCAGAGAGGAGTCGTTCGGTGGTGCTTGGCCGTCGTCCAAGACTCGTGATGCTCGTGGATTTATCGCGAGGAAATCCTGACTGCTGACGCGTGCAAACAACGTCGCGCGGAAACGAGCATTGGCCAACATAAAGGTCGTTCTACAATAGCTGCTCTTTACCAATTCGTCGCTCGATCGAATGATTTTAATTAATTAATTTGTATAAGTGATTTCTTATTCCTCTCTGCAATTAAAATTAGAAAAGATTAAACCGAGAAGACAAGTAAAGTAACTGTGCCCAATATGGCTTACGCTGAGAAACATAAAATACTAAATTTTAATAAATAATCTCTTTGAATAGTGCCAGCTAAATATTTTCTAAAATGTAAACATATATTTATCAAGTACAGGAATCATTAAACAATTATAATTCGAAATTAGATCGACGAGAGAATAAATGAAGAGAAATAATTCTTTTAGTAAGAAATTTTTTCAAAATAAGCTTTGTAGAGCTTAATAATATTAATATGGAAATTTTTGCAAATACATTTTTTTTATTTTATAAACTGCTAAATTTGAAACGTCATTCTGGCGATTTCGTTTCTAAGACGAACCAAATCGGCAGTTTATAGAGTGAAGGTGTTTAATAGTAATTTAACGAAGGAGAATAGAAATATATTTTTACGATTATACGCGTATGAAACGGGCTTGAGTCGACGAAGCAACGAGAACGATAAGAAACCACTCGGGGATTGTCGCGCGCGGCTGATTAACGCGGGAGAAGGCAACACGTCTCTGACCTGGATTTCGTTTCTTCCAACGCGCGATTAACAGGCAGACGTTACGCCGTGCACTCGCTTTCTAGCACTCGCGTTTCACGGCGGGGAGATCGAAAACGCGAGTGGTGAACGTGACTTTTCCGACTTGCGTAACACCGCTGATCGCGATAGGGATCTAGAAATCACCGATCTCCTTACCAAGTTATTTCCAAATGGAAAACAATGCTTGCGTATAAAAAAATCTGAAAAAAATCTGATAATAATAATCAAGTTTAAATGATGATTACAATTTTCATATAATTTCAATCAAATGTTTGGTTAATCATCCGGAATTGACGCCAAATTATTATCAATCGTATGCTATTGATAATAGTTTGGCGTAAAAAATGGTAAACATTGGAAAACAATTTTATACATTAAATTTTCGTTTACCTACAGGGCAGTTTGTTAAGCAAAATAAAACAATATATGCAATAACACTAGTTTTTACATACATATAGATTATCATTCAAAAAAAGTTGAAACCTCTCCTCGAATTTAGTTAAAAAAAAAAAAAAATCTGGTAGCATTATATTAAATGGTGCTTAAACAAAATACATTTGATAGCTATTATTAGACCTTTTTCTCAGTATACACAGAAAGAACAAAGTGAAGCCAGTATTTTTTTTAAATAAAAGCGATATTTTCATTTTAAACTGAGATAAAATGAAAATTTCGCACGAAAGCAGAGCTTGAGCGGAACGCGAATGCTTCGAAGCGTTCCTCTTGAAACGAACAAGCCTGGTCTCGCCGACAATCGCGCTTCTGCTCGTGTATCGGAGCGACATAGGGTATAAAAACGATGTCAGCGGCAAGGAGGCCGAAGAGGGACTGTGTGTTCGACGAGCTATTTGACCCCGAGGGGTTACGCGTTGCGTATATAACGATCGCGGCGCACATGCGGGAATACAGATATACATGCATATATATGCACATACGTACACATCGACTACGTCGATCGGATTCTGGATCCTTCCGCGCTTAAATGCCGCACACGTGCAAGAACTGCCAACGCATCACGTGCGTACGAAAGAATGTTGGCGATTATGCCGGCCCGATATCTCGCAGTCGGTCGGTCGGTCGGCCGGCCGGCTCGCTTCTGCGAATTCGCCTTGCAAAATTACGATGGAACAAATTCGCGCGCGCTCATCTCGGCTGCCAAAACGATCGTCCCGCCCGGCAGGAATTACGAGCGATCGTTAAAGCAGCGTTGGCGGTACGGTATCAATATTGCAACAATGTGGACTCGGGGGAGAAATAGTTGAGATATGAAAGGATTAGGAAATTCGCCGATTTAAATAGAACGCACGTAAATTGAACTCTGTACGAGAGGAAGATGGTTAACAATAAGCTTTATTTTAGACAGTATCTTAGATGTATAAAAGATGGAAGACGGGAAGTATTTAGAAAATTTGTGTGTGATGAAATTACACGGAAAAAATGATTTTGCTGAAGTATATCTGTAAATTTAGTTGTATTATAGTTGTATTTTCAATCGATCATAGAATAGTATTTATTATGTAATTATTCGCTGTCAGTTATTTAACACAAAATTCAAAATATTGACTCTTACGTCCTTTAATACCATATATGTATTGTTTGTTTAAATTTAGCTGGATACAGATTTGAAAATAATTTGGTTGAATCATCAAAATAATCATGTAAAATTCGAAACGAATAATAATAAGTAACGGGCAAAGTAAGAGTCAACACATTTCTTTGGAATTAACAAAAGAATATATTTCAATTAACAAAGGTAAAATTAACGTCAAAGATAGAATCAAAATTAAGAAAATAATTACAAGTTACAAGTTTCGGCTACTGGATTGAGTCCTCTTCAGACATTAACATAACGAAAAAATCGCAGAACAAAATCATGTAAAATTCAATGTGGAATTCAATCATAATAAGTAATGCTGCAAAAAATGTTGATATTCTAGCAGCTTGAGTGTTGTATATAATTATTTTCATAATTTAATAAAATTACTTTTAAATTTCTACTTAATTAAATTCGCAGATATACTTTATATATTAGACGTAATTAACGCGTTAAACTGGTATAAATAAACGTTTTACAGATTCTCTCTTTCTCATATTACATTAATTATCTAAATTATCATATCATAAAGAATTATGACAAAATTATTAAAATAACCGAGTACGAAAATAAAATCAGAAATTTCAATTTAAAATCTAAATGACGCGCGCGGACGTAACAGAATGTAATGACGTAGCCGTTCGCAGTTTACAATACGAGTATATGGAAAAAAAATTATTTTGTCCCTGGATATACGTGTGTTCTTCGATGTACAACGAGCGTACTCTCATCCTACTTTTCGACCATCTATTTCTTGATAGCCTCATAGTACTTAGCGTGCTGTCACGTCATGGGCATAAATCTTGCCGCGCTACCGATTTATTACACATGCGGCATAACGCGCATGGCGGCTTATTCTTCACTTTACATAGAGAGAGAGAGACGGGGGGGAGGGGGGGAGGAGCACGGCGTTCCAAGAAACGACGTTTTTCATCGACTCATTATGTGCCTCGTGACAAAATGGTAGCAAACGCAATAAAAAAATACTCGACTACGATATTCAGACGCTTTTAGTACGTTAATGAACGGCTATTTACACACATGTGTTATCTTCTTTACACTGAGAAAAATATTTTTGTTATACCGACGAGACATGGATGAATACATGGTAGAATACATTTTAGAGAGGCCAAACAGAATTTTTGTTTATCATTCATCAGACTCGATATTTTTTAGGTACAACGTTTGATAAACTTCAACTCTAGGGATTTGGTTTGGTCAGTTTTTTTTCTATTAGGTTTGAAAACTTTTATTAAAAAAAAAAATTTTTATTTATATTTATTTTTCGACAAGCATAGAGGTTGAATCTACTAGATTTTCAATTTATACATATTTTTTTCCTGTGCTGCAAATGTCTATTTATTAAAATACGGAGATTTGTGTAAAAAAAAATTATATCATCTAAGAAAATTAAATGACAGTTATACAGCAATTGATATCTTTCATTTAAAACCACTTAATAATTTTTATTAATTTGTTCCAATAGTTTGTTACAAAATTCTATAATGAAAAACTCGTGACGCGTAATTCAATCGCAGAAGTGCGATTCTCCTAATCCTGATATTCTTGCTCTTTAGACATAATATGAAAAAAAATGACTTATTGCTTCACCTTGATCGTTTACACGTGACGGTATTAAAAGTCGATAAAAGTTCCATCGACCTTGATTGTCACGCGTACAGATTAATAGGAGCCAGCGAATGTTAATTTAATCGTTGAAATAATATTAATATCTGTCAAAACATGAAAATACTTCATTAGCTCTTTTAATGCACCACAATTCGCTACAATTTATTACCGTTTAAAATAGTTATTTCTTTATCTGTGTGTGCATATGTAGGATTTTTTTAATTATTAAAATAACTCGCAATGATACTGCAAGTTGATTTTCTAAAAAGTGGGCATATTTACATTTATATGTATATGTAAATAACTTTAACCATGAGTATAAAGTACTTACAATTTATAACAATTTTTTCTTTTGCGAAGGCAGTGATAAGAGCCAAAGTAATAAGAACTAACAAAATGTTAAAATTATCATAAAAATAAATATTATTTTTCAATAAAATTGTTTTTAAATTTATTTTTTAATAGAAAAATTTATGTCGATTTATAGGGGTGTTTTATACTTATGGCCAAGGCTGGCTGTACATACATATATGATGTATATTTATATTTTGTTCTCACAAAATTTACAATTAAAAAAAAAATTTTTGTTTGAAACACAAAACGAAAACGCACGTGTGCCACTGTGGCCTTCCGTAAAAATTTACGAATCGTCTCGTTGAATATTTCAACGCGACTTGGGGCCCCCATAAATTAACACGCGAGCCTGAAAATAATTCTGTTCCTCTCGAAGGCTATTCTCTTATATAAAAAATAAATCTATCTCGTCTCGCTAGACCACAAAATCCACCTGTGGCACCTGTAAATCAATAAAGTCTCTCGGATCCTTGAAACTGGTCAGAAAAAAGGATTTCTATTTTGTGCCACGAGCAAAATTTACGAATCTCTATATGCCGGAACATATCCGGCATTGACCAAGTTATACGGGCTAATTTTTCTCAAATATCGCTTTTTTTGTCATGCAGAAGGAAGAAATTTTGACATCAAATTTAAGACCAAGATGGTTTAAATATAAATTTTAAAGGTACTCGTACAGAGATTTTTATAAAAGAAATCTTATTTATAGAAAGTGTATGTGTTTATTTAAACACATTTGAGATCGAGCAATTGTAGAATTAGCAATTTATTAACAATGAATACGTCTTAATATAAACAAAGGAGTTTCGCAAAAATAACCGTGTTAATGATTTTAGAAGTTACATTTTTCGACTATACGAATACTTTTGTGAGTCCAAATAATACAATTTTTTATTAAGATAAGATATTTTAATTATTACATCTCTTTTTAGGTAAAACAATTTTAAGAAATATACAATCTATTTTATTTTTTCTTAATAAATTGCTAATTAATAATTTCTAAAAGTAAACATGAATTAGCTTGCGAGTACTTTTGTGTACAAACACTCGACTTGTCACCGATCGTAACATTATTCTCTAAGAAGGATCTAAACATTTTTAGCCTGCACATCCAAGTACTTTGAGATTATATCGCCGAACTCATGAAATAGCGACGCGATTTTCGAGAATCTCAATAGGTCCAGGAATCGACGAAGAAGTTCCCGGGAACCCGGGTTTAATTTCAACGGATACCGAGCTGCAAGAATGAGAGACCGTTCGATATGTACCCAGGTCACGTTCGACGTCGTGACTACCAGCCAAGCAGGTTTCGACGTCCCGTTTCATTCTGGTACTAACTTGCGCTGGTGCAATCGAAAATACATCGCGGTCCGAGCGAATAAATAATATCGAGAGACACACGTAATACCGGTAGGATGTCTTCGCTAGACAGCAACACGACGAAAGTACGACGGGCATATTTTTGACGGCAGGAGATGCATCGTAAACCACCTTGAAAAATCCTTTCGACCCTTTGATATTTCATAACAAAAAATAAAGTCACTGTTTTTTAACACGTCGCTCCAACGCACGGAACTTTGAACTTTGAAGCACACTCATCATTACAATTTAATGAACATGCATGTTCCCAGAGAGTTGGCACTTCGAGCCGATAATGACAAAAAATACAATTCGAACATGGGTCCTGATTTTTCTGATTAACTTGTGGTTAAACTTAACCCGTTAGAGTGTCCAAAGGGATGAGTTTAGAGGATTCAACCCCTCCCCACCTTGAAATTTTTTAGCAACATTACCAGTATTTATTGCTATTCGCGGGATGACTTTTTAATTTTAAAGGCGATTAAAAATAATTTGCGCAACATAATGGCAAAGAATCGTAATAGTCGTTACGTTCAAATAGAGACACTACTGTGAATCTTGAAAATGTGTTTTATTAAATACTTTGTTCTATATTTTGCTAACCTCTCGTCCTATTTCTAAAAATTCGCGAGATACATTATTCCAACGCGATGATACAGTCATGCTTAAATTTAATTATATGTATAATACGTTAGGCAACGCCGTAAAAGAATTAATTAAAAGAATATTTGTGGGGAGCGGAACGATTCCTCGCCACGTGCTCTCCCTCCTCGCGCTTTCGTTCCTTTGTTCGTGCTGCTCGGCGTTGCACGCGAGAAGAAACGCGTTTAAACTGCGCAGCGAGCTAATCTCGGTGGAAGATAAGAGAAACGAGAGCGAGACCGAGAGTGGATTAGTCGGAGAGAGGTAGAGATACTTGGGGGGGGAATTACGGACAAACAAGGGAGGGAGAAACGGGCACGTGGCGGGTGTGCCTAGGTCAACTGTATACAATTGCCCGAAAGCGAATCGAGAGGAGCATCGGACAGGATGGGGGAGGAAAACTTGAACATTAGTGAAATACGTCGGGTAATTTTAGGCTAACTCCTTGCTTAGAAGCTCTTCGAGTCACGATGGTGGTCTTGCTGTGGTTATTAGATTTTCTGAGATTGACGTAGGACATGAGCGATGAAAGACAAAAGGCAAAGTGGGCACGCATCGAGTGTCTTCTTATTGTAAGAATTCTTATATTTTTCAAGACTGAAAATATTAAATTTGACGCGCAGGATTGGATATTGTAGTATATAGATTCTCACCAAATTATTTAAACATTAAAGATCCAGCTCGATGGTTTAGGGCCTTTATTTTTTTCTCTTCGCGGATTCATGTGAATGTTCAGAAAATGTTTTTTTTTTTTTGTGGAATTTTTTATGTATCTGAAATATTCCAAGATTTCTTATTTTTAATGTCGGAAAAAAACTCATAAATATCTGAAGAAATTTAAAAGATTTTTTTTTATAAATATTGATAAATTTAAAATAAAAAAGATTCTTTAAAATATATATATAATGATATATATTACAAGAAGTTTCTTCATCAAGGGAATACAATGATAAGTTTGCTTTATTGATCGTATAAAAAAAAAACCGTGACGCCTAAGTATCATGATTAAATTATATAACACTGAAGCGAGTACTCTCTGACAAAGGAAGAAACCGCAGTCATTAATCAACGACCTCATCCAAAAAAAATCCTCCACTTGTGACGCACGCAAGCGCAAACGTACCTCAAATATCTCTACAGAAGACTCTCGGAATACTCTTGGAGGGTCGTTCGCAGTATTGTGCGCAGCGGAGAACTTTCCAGTTAAAATGTCCAAATAAACAGTGCAGTGGTTTGAATTAAGCATCGCTCCCGCAAGGCGATGGAGTAGGCGAAGGAAAAGGAAGAAACTCGCGCAAAAAGACAATAAAAGAAAGAGAGAGAGAGAGAGAGAGAGAGAGAGAGAGAGAGAGAGAAAAAGACAGAGAAAAGAGGAAGATGAGCGGGCAGTGAAACCTGGTACAGAAGGAAGAGTCGAGTTAAAGACTGACACAAGGTGGTTGCGACGAAGAATTCCTTCCCCGCATATCTCCAAGATAAATTCGTGGCAGAGCGTCGTAGAATAATTAATCTTAGGACCAAGCACACATGAATCTGCGAATCGTGGCAAAAATTTTAAATACCTAACGTTGACGTTAACCCTCTTTGTTTAAACGTTGGTTTTTTGCAATTTAACAAATGAGCTCAAATTTGGATTAGATTTATATTAGCAGCTAAAATGATAAGTACATCATATATATAACATATCGTGTTTCTCTCTAAATTTTTTTATTTCGGAAACTCAACCGTTTAGGACACATGTTTATATAGACTTTCTTTTACTTGAA
>NW_017304461.1:422002-435266 GCF_001594115.1 Trachymyrmex septentrionalis | reverse complement strand
TAACATATCGTGTTTCTCTCTAAATTTTTTTATTTCGGAAACTCAACCTTTACTTTAGGACACATGTTTATATGGACTTTCTTTTACTTGAAATATATAAGCCAAAGAATCGCTCTGTTGAGTATGGCAACATACTTAACTAACATATATATAGATGTTTAGTACAATCTCGAATAAAATGATGATCGGAAAATCCGCATGAAAATATCCGACTATAACATAGTTTATCCGAAGAAACATGTAGCGCAATATGGATTAATACGCATAACGCCAGCACAGGAAGGGGACAACGAACTTGCACGGTAATATCGCGCTTGTCGACATTCTGGGTTAAGCGCCGCACTGCGTGGAACGTGCGGAGAAATTAGCCGCAAGGCAGGCCACGCGGCGAAATCGGAGAGATCGCTTCCGAAACAAGATGTACCTTGCACGAATCGATGTGAGAACAAAAGCCTCCGCGAGATGTTCACGCGTGAACGAAAATTACTTCCCCTACAGCACAAAGTTGCACGAAAGTTGCAGCAACATTGCATGTTGCAGAAATATTGCAGAGATTTTGCAGCGATATTGCTGCAAATTCTGCAGTAAAAGAAAAGATTGGATTGAATATAACATTTTTCATTGGTTGCAACAATCAATTAAAAATGTTATGTCATATTTTACTATCTATTATAATTTGCTGCAGCAGCTAGTCTTTTTTTTTTTCAGCGTGCAGTATGGATTCTTTCGCCGCAGCGGCAAAGACTTATCTCGAGACTTTTGTGTCTCTATACAGCCAGAATCAGATTACGTATTGAAAATCGAGATTGAAGATTGAAAGATTGAAATTGGACCAATCAAAACAATAGCAGCTACATTTCTTTTGTCCTCAAATTTCAATCTTCAGTCTTCAGTCTCAGTATGTAGTCTAATTCTGGTTTATGGGATATTCGATTGTGTATCACGTAACTCGGTAAAATTTCTTTCAAAAATGAGCAAACATTTACTAGAATATTTATTATTTCATTAGTCGATTAGTAAATTATTCGCTTTTATAATCAGAGTTCAACACTTTGAAAGATTCCCTTGTGACGTTGTATGATACACAGTCGAGAGAACCTCTGACTTATTCTGTCATTCGAAATCTGAATTTCTCATTGCTTCACAGACGGTTGAGAAACACTGTCGATAATAGTTATGGAATAGTTGGACTGCGGTATTAATTCAACGGTTACATTAACCCTGAATAGAAACAGGAAAGACCACGATATCCATTTCAGACTAAGAGTTACAGCCAATGCTCTCCTTCTCTCTTACCCCTTCCATCTTTTTCTTTCCCCTTCCTTCCTTTTTCTTCTCTTTTCTTTCTCTTCCATCCCATTCTTCTCTCTCTCTCTCTCTCTCTCTCTCTCTCTCTCTCTCTACAGCGACAAAGAAAATCAAAGTTTATATTAGATAAGGAGTTGCGTGCTTGTCGGACGAATTGAGCTCTCAAGCGCTTTGTTTAGAACCGCTGACAATCCAGATTATATGAGACTCGCACTAAGAGTTGCGATAAGGATATAGGTTCGAAGGCCGCGGCCAGATACGTCAGTCATTTACATGAAATAAGAAAAAAGACTCAAAGAGAAAAAAAGTCACCCAGTTTCTCAGATAAGCTGAATATTACGTTGTTGTAAATAATATTCAAATCCAATGACATCGAATGGCCAACAAGAGAACGTTCTTCACTTTATTTTTGCTGTAATTCTTTTAATACTTTTCAACAGAAAACTACTTTTTATAATTTAATAAACGAGATGGTGTGCAGCGTTTACAAAAATTATGAGAAACGATTACTCCTTTTTATGCATTTCGTTGTGAAACAACACAGTGTTACAGGGGAACCAATAACTATAACTATACATTTATATTTTGAGTTCTTACTCAACACTATAATCATTACGCACATCACATGTTTATATTACATTTATGTGTTGAGTGGAAAATTATAGGTCTGTTTTATATAATTGAACTAGTATATGCTTTTGGAACCTAATATAAAATAATTATATATTTACATTTAGTGAAAGCGAGAAACAGTTCTAATGTAATATTATATTACTGATAGTAGATGTTTACTGAGAATATTGGACAAATAGATTAGATAAGTGAAGATAATTGTTATGAAATTTCAATAGATATAAAGATTAAACTTTTTTTAATCATAAATTAACATTTGCCCAAACCACGTCTTCTTTTAAAATAGCTTTTATTTATTCGAAACACACACATACACACACGTACACATAATGATGTTCTCTCGACGCGAGGTCTCTCTACGATTCCCAAGGAAAGGTCTGATTCGAAGAAGTCAGCAAGGTCACTCGGACCCTTTTGAGTTTTAGGCTTCCCAGGAATGCGGGTGATAAAAAAAGTAACGAAAAGAAAAGAAGAATAAAACCGCCAAATATCTTGTGCATACCACTTCCTCGTTCTAAGCTCTCTTGACCGGTACACTTGCATTCTTTGTTCGTCTCAATTTCCTTTTCATGGCTGCAGTATCGCTTTAGTTTCAGATTTTCAAGAGAATGTTAATGTATTTGTGAAAGTTTACATTCATTGCTTACTGAAAGGACCCCTTCAAGCTTTAAGACCCTTGACATTATCAAGCGATAACTTTTTAGACAAGAAGGCAGCCAAGTTAATATATAATTGTATTTGTAAAATATACTATGTATTATCTATGTTTACGAACGTATTTATCTGCTCTATTATTATTGTATCAACGTTTGCAATTGCATAAGATATACTATTAGAGAAATTTTCAACCTGCGACTGTTACTCTGTCACGACTAAACATCAAATCAAAGCATTATCAATATTTTCAGAAATTTCCTGAGAAAGGTGTGAATTCTTCAGAAATTCTTTACGCAATTGAAAAGTTTTTCACAAAAACTAAATAGAAAATTAAATTTTCAGAAAAAAGCTTCTCCTTTTTAAACTGTCGTTCATTGTAAAAATATTCATTCTATAAACAATAAATTTAGTCTTCGATTATGTAATAGGTATAAGAATAAAATGTTAGTTGATGTTAAAAAAATTAAATTTCCAAAAAAATAGGAATTTTTTCAAGGTTGCTCGATTAATGTAATTTCATTTCGTCGATTCATTCTGCCTCGATACATTTATACGTCTCGTCCAAAGTCTCCGATCGATATCGTTGCGAATCTACAGCCATTGAAACGAATTCGTCGCAGGGACTGTTAAACAGCCGACGAATTCGGAATCGAGAAAACAACGGGCAACGACGACGGCTTTCTCGCAAACGCCGCGTATACGCATTTAAAAGGCGCATCCGGCCACGTGGAGACCGACTCGACTGGAGAAAACATCATTCCGATGTAAATGCGACCCGACTGCATAATGCTGTCGCTTGTACGCCAACGCGAACCATTCGCTGCCGAAAAATACAAAAGTAGGCGTCCAATTTTCTTTTCAATCCACGCAACACACTTTACAAAAGGTTCTTTCATAAAGTACTTCATCAATTCTATTATTATTTCCTAATCGCAGGAATGACATAGCGGAATCATATATCCAATGGAATCACATATAAGTTGAAGAATTTGTATTAAATTTGTATATATTTTACATATCTCAAACAGTCCTGTCAAATTTTGGAAACTCATGCATATATTGGGTTAAGGAAAAAATTTCTTTACAAGTTGGTAAAAAGACTTTTTTATAGCAATTCATATATTCTATTTTAAAAAATTGGCAATTACACCACTTGATAAAGCAGCGTTTCAGCTTTAAGATTATCTGTGTATTTATAATTGCGATACGATAATTTTTAAAGGAATTACGAGCAATAAAGTCAGAACGTTCCTTTTTACTTAAGCTGCGAGTAATTCAAGAACGAAAAATCGAACATTAAAAAAAAATAATTTTGAAAGAAAAGCTTGAAGCTTTCACGATAGATAGTCAAAAATTTTTTTATTTTTTTCAGCTCGTAGTCTTCTATACGTAAAAATTGCAAAACTCATGTCAATTTAAAAAATATAGTAACCATTCGAAAATAAAGATTTCAAGCTTTAAAATCCTTTTTTTAAATTTCAATTTTGATTATTTTTAACGAAGATATCGATAGGAAAAGGTCTTTTTATCAACTTGTAAAAAGACTTTTTCCCTAACCCAATACATATGTAATGAAAGAAAACGTGAATAAATCGCGAAATCAATAATAAAGTAAATAAAAGTAAATAACATGTTAAACGTTTAAGTATACAATAAAAAGTATAAAGAGCGAACACAAAGTTAATCAGTAAGTATAATACATCAATTTATAAAACTTAAAAATAACTATAATTTTTTAATCGGAAACAAAAATCTCGTCAAGTTTAAGAAGAAAGAAGTCCATTGATAGATATTTTCTAGTCAAAATTAAACGAGAATTAGCTTATTTCACAAGAGAGAGAGAGAGAGAGAGAGAGAGAGAGAGAGAGAACAAACAAATGGAGATTGGATCGGTGGAAACAAACCAGCCACAATCCGCCGAAGATCTAGCAGCACAATGCGTTGGCACCGACTTCACACGTCTGGCACGAGGACACGATCAAGCATGAACTCTCTTTGTCCCACGTGTGCACGCATGCTCTTTGTTTACGCGTGCATTCCGCAGGTTCGTCGCGCGTGCGGCTGCATTGCGCCCGTCGTTGCATTCGCCGCTTCGCGGCAGCTTATCTGCATTACAAAGTGTCGTCGCCGCTTTAGTTTGGCCTACTTATCCTGGCACGTTTCCCTGCCCGACAATCAAAGTAATGACACATCGCTGAGATAACAATGGGAAAGAGTGATATATAAGGCGAAATTTCGCCCAGAGCGACGTCCGCGACGCTTAAAATGCCATTAAAATCGATAATTCGATTCACGACGATTGTTTTAATATCGCGTCTGGTCTACGTGCTCGACGGTGCGTGGAAGAGATAAAATAAACTTTCGAAGTAAACTGATAAAGAATATATAAGTGTGTTTACGCGCGTGCACAATTCACAGAACATAAAAAGGGGGGAAAGCTATTAATTAAACAGTAATTATTTTATCTTTTGTGATAACAGAACGAAAGGAAGAAATGTTTTAATATCTGTAATTTTAAATATTGTTAGAAAATTGTAATACCATTTGTAATATTAAAATCTCTTTAGATCAGGATTTTTTAATCAACCGGTGTGCTGGAAAAGTATCCAGTGTGTCGTAAAAATTTAAGAGAAAAAAAGAAGCACAAATTTTAAAAAGCGAATAAGAAGTAAAAAATAAACTTTGTATTAATTATAAAAATTTATGTTTATTTAAGTACGTTTATTTTTATTTTAATTAACGCGACATGTCATTTGTAGTAAAAGCATTTTTTTTAAACGATAAAATATAAAATAGAAATTTTAAAGCACATTTTACTTTTTATCTCTGAATATTATATTGGCAGTATCTGATAAAAGACTTATACTAAGCACTGAAGCGTGTGCACTTAATGAGGTATTTCGGAAAATTTTGCTCTATATTTAATGCGTCTCGCGAATTGGAAAATATTGAAAAACACATCATTAGTGTGAACTATGATGTGTTTCTCAGAAAGAATATTTTTGCTGAAGTATTTAAAAGTACATTAGCTAGATACACATCTAAAAATAATGATGTTAGACCATCGAAATAATTATATAGGATGCTCAAGCAAGATGATAATGCTTCAAAAAATTTTTATACTCCAGCAAGCAGCCTAAGTGTCCAATATTCTTACTTTAATGGTTCGACGTAATTATTTTTAGATCTGTGTATCTAGCTAAACTTTTAGACATTTCAGCAAAACCGTTTTTTCGTGCATGACCTTCTACATGATAATTTCTGGCATTCTTGTAAAATGCATGGAAAAATAATATTCATAATACAAAAAAACACTTCCACGTGAATCGGTATACTTTTTTTTATCGACAATAGGGATCTGGTTGGAAAGGACTAAAGATCTCTCATTGGCTGCCATTGTGTGAAGGGTAAACAGATGAGATCTATTATCCCACGCGTCGTCGCTTAATAACACAGAGAGCCAACACATTGCGATAAGCCGGTTAAAATACAAAAATCTAGATAATGCCGTAACACGGCACAACTTTTATATGATTACGTAATAGCGGCTACATAAATGGAATATGAACATTTCGTTGGGTTTTTATGCCTACATTAAAAATCGCGCTCAGAGATAACTATTGATTGTATCTCTTGATAAATTGCTAAAAAAAATTAAAATAAACGACCTTTGAATAAATAGTTAACAATATTTTTACGTATCGCTTTTTTACATTAAAAGTGACGCAGTCCAAAAGAAACATAATTTTAAAGTTACTGCCATGAATAAGTTAAGAGTAAACATTATTCTATCAGTCATCAAGAATGAACTAACATAATTTCAAGAAGAACCATCAAAATCATTACAACTCAAAAAGGGTGGTTTCTAACAGTCACGAAACGAAAATGACATGTTAAGAATAACAATAATTATATTAGGACTCTTGAATTTTAAAACAATAACAAAAAAAAATGACTATAACAGGCTAATGAGAGTCAGCATCGGAAATTGGTGTCTGCTTTATTTTCAACGTTTCGACTCTCTTCAGATTAACTCTCTTCAGATTAACGTCATCTCTTCGGATTAATGTTAGATTAACAACGCTGCATCTTTGTCAATTTGCGAATGATTTAAACATTATGGACATGGGAGCTAATTATTCTTGTATCATTCTTGCTGAGGAGAACTCTCCAAAGAGAGTCGAAACGTTCAAAATAAAGAAGGCATCAATCCTGATCAATTTCTGATTATTGATTGTCCACTAAATGTATAATTATTATCCGTTTATCGATGCTGACTCTCATTAGCCTATTATAGTCATTTTTTTTTTGTTATTATTTTATGTTAAGAATGTAATATAAAAAGGTATTATTGCAAAGTATTTAACTTGACAATTTGATAAAAAAAAATTCAAGTTCTAACAAATAACGTTTAATAACCAAGAAACGCAGGGATCATTGACGGATCACGCTGATTATTTATGCAATGTAAATTAAACAAAGCGGGAGGGTCCGCCGTCAGCAGCGGGACCGTCGGGACCGCCGTTAATTGGACGATAATTCGCACAAGAGCAATTAGGTGAATTAAACAGGCGCGCGCAATACCATAGCGGCAGAGAACTATGATCAATTCAAGGACACGGTATAATAAGAGACCGCCGGTGCGGTCGGAATTCGCGATAATCATTCGCCGCGGGTTAAACGCGCGCGCACTCATTTGTAACTCTATACGGATATATGCCGATGCGATCGCGCGCGCGACCTCGCATTTTTCTCCATCCGCGGATCGTTCTCTTAAAGGCGATCTAGATGCGAGAGAGCTAGACCAGCTGGACCTCGAAAGCCAACAACACGGCACTCGCCGCGACCTTCGCCTAGTGCCATCCATTTTCAATGGATTTCGCGGAATTGCGTTTCAACCCGCTCGCAGAATTGCGTTTCAGCTGCTCTCGGTGGTTATTATTGCAGAATTTCGCAAAGAAAGATTTTAATGGTTAACGTTTTTGTACCGCGGGCCTTCGATAGGAATTCCGTATTTGAAGTGGTATATTGATAAAAAAGAAAATATCGCCTCGTCGCGATCTCTCGCCTGCGGGTTTTGCTTTATCCTCCACATCGAAGCGGCACTCAATCTCATCGCCGTATCCGGCGAGGCGTGACGACTCCGGTATACGGCTGACAATTAAACGCGCGCGTTTACGAATACAAATACTCGAGGTTTCGTGTCGATGTAATTTACACTGGTGCGCACTGCCGCATGTTTCGTGCCGCGTGCATAGATTTACGAAGATGCATATTGCATAAATGTGTCCCGGGCGGCCGTAACGCATAAATTCCGCGAAACTGAATATTCAATTCCGCATATGTTACCCATATGCTTTTATGCGCACATTCTGCCTGCCGACGGCCTTTAGTATGCACTAGTGCGCACTAGCGCGTCCAATCAAATTCCCTGTTAGCACACTTTTGTCTCGAACCCCATGAACGACCAAATGGGCTTCCGTCATGCGAGCGTTCTATCTTAACGAACTCGTTCGCTCTGTTTGTAGAGAAAACTGTTTTTTTTTTTTTTTTTTTTTAACTGCAGAAGATAATAAGGCTCGATAATAATTAATAAAATCGAAATTTTCAAAGGGCTACGAGCCAGAAATATAAAACAAAGAAAATATATTATAAAATTATATATATAGATATGAAAATACAACAATACAAATCGGTTTCGACACCGATCGTGTCATTCTCTATGTTGACAAAAAAAATTTTTATAAATGTTAAATTATTACAATTTTTTTTTAAGTTTTTGTCATACAATAGAATAGACTTTATTTTGTACTCCAGCTTACAGTATACCAAGAAGGAATTTTATTTACAGTTCTTTTTTTCTACTAATCTCACACATTCCACATCCATACCTTATAAATAATAGCTGTAAAGACAGAGCTTTTAACCGTAATTATTTTGCCATGCAATTATAGTTAGAAATATCAAATACTCTTTTCTCTCAGAAATCTACGGATCTATTTGGTTGTTTAAACTTTAGCGAGTTTCACCTTTCTGGAATCTTAATTTCAAATTCATTTACACTGTTAAATCTAGAGAGTCAAATTTGATCTAATGTTAGCCATCATTGCTCCTACTAAATATATCGTTATTTTTTATCAAAACGATAATTAAATTTGACACTATGTCGTGACATTATGTCCTCAAATTGACTCTGTACCGTGTCAAATGTAACCACTGTTTTAGTATAAAATAACGATAAGATTGAATAGGAGCAGTGGCGTCTCACGTTAAGTTAAATTTGAACCCTATAGATTTATAACAGTGTATGGAGGCATTGAACGTCAAGGCGTGGAACAGATGATTTCCCGAGGGGAAATATTTTAAGTACTTTTTGAAACATCCTGTACAACGATGCGACGAAGATACGCAAGGCAATTTATAGTCTTATCTCGTCGACGTGTTCGAACGTGCACAAACGTGCGCGGAGACTTCGTCGTATCGAACCCTCGATTCTTCGATCGATAAATTATGCGATCACGTTTTCATTTGACTTGTACGAAATCCACCTAATTAATAATAAATAATTATACACGATTACGCAGAGAGGGTATCAAGTCCAAAATGTATCGTTTTTGGTATCTCTTCGGTCACGTTAAAATTCTTGCGATAAAATGCCTTCATCGCCAAGCAATATAGTTATGTTCAAAATACGTTTAATAAACGTTAAAAATCATGTAATAAATGTACAAACTAAAAAATAAACGTTTAAAATTTGTTTCGTTCTTTATACCATTTAATAAACGTTATAAAAAAAGTTTTATAAGTTTAAGAACATTTATACGCTATATATGTTTTATATTCATTTAATGTACTTTTTACTAGTTTAAAATACCGTATTTACACAAGACATTTCGATTTAATAAATATATTAATATAGTATTATATATTTAACGTTAATAATCTATTTAATGTTTTTATAACTAAACGTTTTTTAAATGTAAATAGCTTGCTTGAATATTAAGTAAAAATAATATTTTAAACTAGTAAACAGCAACATTAAATAGACGTTGTATACATCTTATATATGTTTATAATATTTATTAAATAATTAAAAACCGTATCAAACATTAAACGTATTTCTCACAATCAGTTTATACATATACTTGCTATTAATTTTTAATATTTAGATATTAAACGTATTTTAAATATAACTGTCTTGCTTGGATTCAGATATTATGAAAGCAATTCGATTTTGTAAAAATAACAATCAATGATAGGTGATTAATGTATCAAGAAGAAACAGACGGTATCTTCAACTAATTACAGATAAACACATTAAACATAATTCATGAAAAGTGTGAAAACTGTATTTTCTTTTTTAACAACGATCAGCTGTTTTCTTACGGACAAAACATCACACAGATAAATACGCAAGTAGTAATTACTTTGCGCAAGTAATAATTTTATGTTTCATGTATTTTAAAGATACAACAGCTGGTCTTTCATAGTGGTAGGTGTTTCGCGTAAAAACTTTGTTTTTTTGTATACAAATAAGTCGTCGACTCCGAATTGTCGAAAGATAACGCTGACATTTCTTTACACGCACAAATTACATTCACAGAGCACACGAGTTAATTGCGCAATCCATCATCTCAACAATCGGCACTGTCGAGCAGCGATCGAAGGTCAACCTCGTTCGTGAAATATATCCAACATTCAACATTCAGCAATAAAATGCTCGTGTGGCCGTTTAATATTTAAAATCTTCATCCATTTACATATCCACATTTCACGCAATCTATTTTCATGTGTCGTTTTTTAATTTTACGACATTTCTCTGCAATATATTAGGTTGAGTAAAAAGTCATCGCGTATTTTTTAGCTCAAAGTTGTATTATATATACAATATCTTCGTCAATAATGAATGAAATTCAAATTTAAAAAAAGGATTTTAAAGCTTGAAATCTCTACTTTTAAAAGCTTATCACATTTTAAGTTTATATGAGTTTGATAATATTTACATACCAAAAACTACGAGCTGAAAAAGACGAAAAATTTTCTTCTCACTTTGTGGATTTGTAACGTGTCCAAAACGAATTTGAGAAAATTTTCGATTACCTATCGTGAAAGCTTGATACTTTCCCTACAAAATCGTTTTTTTTTTAATATTCCTACGACTTTTGATTACTGAGTTATCGCGGATTAAATAAAAGAATTATTTTGACTTTAATTGCTCATAACTCCATTAAAAATTGTCGTATCGTATAATTTAAAAAAGAGATTTTTAAAGCTGAAACTTTACTCTATCAAGATATATTTATATTGTTGGTAAGAAAGTAATTGCGGTTTTTACTGATAGATGTCTTTTAAAAAAACGCGATGACTTTTTACTTAACCTAATATCAATTATTAAAGCACGAAACAGCTGATAAATTCGAACGGTATTACACTTGCCGATCGTCTCAAATACAATTTAATTTAGCAATTTAAGAATTTATCAGTTGTAATTTTCGATAAAACGATTCTCTGCATTATTATTCTCACACAATCAGTATGATATCTATTATTGCTGCTCTATGTATCGGTCATATTATCGTTTTGTACTTGCAAAATATAATATAAAAAAAGTGAAATTCTGTTTGTAAAGAGGAATAAGATTAACGTCCAACGAATATTTCAGTTTTAGTACATATTTTTATAATAAAACTTATACGAAAAAATTGGACGAAATTCACCGCTTTGCTAAAAATAAAAGGCAAATAACGCAGCCGTCGCTTTTGATCCAGCAACACGACGTCATCGTGAACGATTCTTCTTCTCCCGTCCGAATAAACGCAAGCTTCACTTCGAGATCCGCGTGTACGTAGTCACTTATCTCTCGCATTCCACCAAAGCCAAGGTAAACACTAGGAAAAGAAGAAGAAAAGGCAGAAAACGCGAAGCCAGAGGAGAAAACGTCGCGCGTGTTCTCCTCCTCGCCAGCGATCGTTCCCAACCTGGCACCAAGGTTCTGAACCCCCTCCAGGTGCGCTCTTTTCACAATCCGAGCAATGTGATCGATATCCGCGGTATCTTCATGGATTTCAGTTAGAGATCGATTAGATTCGCGAATGGGATCAACGATTTCGCAGAACATATTATCGGCTAAAAATCGACAATGTACGGGAACGATATTTCTTTACGATATTGTTGATATTACGCAGTTGGCCTTATTGCTACACGGAAAGAACGGCGTTCACGAACGTTTATAGGCAGTTTACAGAATTATCTTGATAATCCAACAAATTTACTTTCAGATCTGTACATGTACAGGTATAGCTAAAGTTTTAGATACTTCAGCAAAACCGTATTTTCCATGCATATCCAGAATCGTACAAATCCAGAGCAACGCTCCTCGGTCGAGTCTTTGATCGTCCCCTTTTTTTTTTTTATTTTTTTTTTTTTATTTAGAATTGTACCAAAGTACCGAACTACGTTTACGAAAAAAACGGAACCAGTGTGCGAAGAACATAAATCGGTGGAGACGCTGTTTACTCTTCCCCGTTTGCGATAAGCACGCATTCAATAGCTAAACGGGCTCGAGCAAACGCTCGCTCGCCGATAACGGCCACGATAACACCGTCGTCGATAACGCGGCGATATCTTCCGCGTGCACGCGAGCCGAAGCGAGGACGGCGTCCTCTGAATTTTTATCTCCGGTTTAGACCGCGTTGAAAATACGACGGAACCGTGTGAGTCGTTTCACTGTCCGACCACTTTTATGCGCCTATCGTATCACTGTCAGCTATTATTATAATTACGCAGTATTAGCATCGTATAATCGATAAGGTTCTGTAGCAAAAAACCTTTAAAAGAACAGTTTATTAGATTGAAATACATAAAACGCAGAACAGTCTGTAACAAGTTTGCAGAATAAGGCAATCATCTTAAGTCCAGCTTCACGATTTAAATCGGCTTTACAATTTAAAATGAAACGCCTCCCCCTCCCTCCCCCCCTCTTTTTTTCTCCGATGTGGTATTATTTCGTATTATTTTTGTTTTACTATTTTTTTGTTCGTTTCTCACTTGTTCGTTTCTTGTGTTCTTGAAGGGCTTGGCATAGAATATTAATAAACTCCTTTCTCTAAGTATCTATCTATTTATCTATTTTTTTATTCTTTTTCTTGTTTCTGTCTTCCTGTTTCCTTCGACTATAACTCACGAGTTATTTGCACATATCGCACACATGCGTTCGTGGATGTGGCATTTCACTGTGCATTCCATGCTCGACGGAATTTATGCCTTATCGACTCATCCTCGGCCATGAATGACGTTTCCTACGATCATCTCACCTTTCCCTTACGATGGCCGGATTTAAAGAGCTCGTGCAGCTTTGTTTTAAATGTCCTTCCGGCTAAAAATAACGCAAAAAATTGTAATTATTAACGGCCCGAGTAACGTAAGACGTAATCGAGGTCGTAATCTTGTAGGCGATAATTGCGCTGCTACGATCACACACGTGGATTCCAAAAGCCATAGATAATTCTCAAGTGTCATATACGACATTCCATATGTGACATTTTAATTCTAATAAACATTACTCTTGTACTTAGAAATGTTTTTTCTCTAAAGTAGATTTAGAGAAGCGATTATTTCCCTGAAGCGATTATTTCCCAAGTGTGTTACAAGAGAAAATATTTCATAA
>NW_017304461.1:420781-421902 GCF_001594115.1 Trachymyrmex septentrionalis | reverse complement strand
TCGAAATGTTTTTTCTCTAAAGTAGATTTAGAGAAGCGATTATTTCCCAAGTGTGTTACAAGAGAAAATATTTCATATTATAATTTGAATTGTAATTAATCATTTTCATGATATTGCTCTATAATTGTGACGATTTAATTTATTTTCAAAACAAGTAACTACGTCTCTTGAATAGAATATTTAAAAATGTAGCCTTTCATTAACAATTTTAACCTGATAGAAGATTTAATGTGAAAATAAATTCGAATAATGCTGCACGTTCATTTATGATTTGATGGTAACGTAAAGTGATGACTAAGCCAAATAAGTATGAATAAAAACTGTATTTATTTTTTTTTATCGCAAGTTTTATCGATATTATTAAAAAGATGATATTCTTGAAAATTATTGAACCACACATTTATTATCGAAGGAGCAACTTGATGTCATATTACTTTTACAAAATTATATTAGATAATATTAAATTATATTTTTATCTAATTACTCTTTTATATAATTACTCGGTAGACGATATGACAAGTATTATTTGATAATACTTCGTTGTTTTAACGAAAGAAAATAAAACCTGGATTAGCGTTCGTTAAAAAGAGATTCTCAGAATGAAAGGTCGTTCTAATAACTAGTGCACTTTTAAAAGCCCGCTCGCCCGATTTTAATTAGTACCAAGAACTTTCCCAATTGAGCCAATTAGTCAATTGCTATAATTAACGCGATCGGAGGGGGAGATTTAGTCGCTCCGCATGTTGGAATTCAGTTCCCGTTCTCTCTCGCGTGATATTCGAAAATGATTCTTCTTTTAATGATTTTTCGAAATGCAACAGAAAAACAAATCACTGATCGAACTGCATTCAAGGGTTAAAGGTGTATATATATATATATAATTACGTGCGACAGAATTACGAAAGATTATAGTAGAAATGCATTATATACATACATATAAAATTTATATTAAAACTATTATATATATCAGGGATTAAGAAAGAAAGTTACACACCTTGTTTGTGTTTAATGTATTGAAATTTTATTTTCGTCGTATTTCATTCAAAAATAAAATTATTCGTAAAAAAAGATTTCTTCGCTCTCTGTCGGTAGACAATATATAACATATATATATATGTGTG
>NW_017304461.1:412300-420681 GCF_001594115.1 Trachymyrmex septentrionalis | reverse complement strand
TATATGTATATATATATATATATCTCTCTCTCTTTTTCACAGGCGTCGTTAACCACCGCACAACACCTCGCCACGCAAATATTAAATTCTAATGGGGGGTTTTTCTCGCTCTTACTGACTAAATCACATGTGGTTTCCGTTACTTTCATACATCTTGCGCCACCGCTCTCCTCGCCGTGGGGCTACGCCCGGAAAAAAAGACGTGTGCCCCTCGAAGAATGTCGCACCACGATTTATTATAACTCGAGAAAAAGAAGGCACGCCGCGAAGGCATGTGAATGTACATGTCCCTGGTTCGCGAGCACCGCTTCCGTATTCTCTCGTTTCTATTTCACGGCGCGTTACATAAAATCATAAAAGATCCATGCGGGCGTGTTTAACCCTCCGGAACTGACGTTAAAATCTGTAACACACTTATAACTTACAACGCTCGATCTGTGAGACCCATTCAATGTTGACTAAAAGGCACAAGTTATAATCCATTACAAGGATCTAAAATGACACGTTAGTTGTATAAAAAAAGAATGAATACCCCAATCCAAGCAACACACAGTGTTATGTTCAAACTACACTGATTGTGCTTTAGAAATCATGTGATAAATGTATAAAACTGAAAAATAAATGTTTAAGATTTGATACGTTTTTTTTAATTTAAATTATTTAATAAACGTTACAAAAACATTTATAAGACGTTTGTTATATAACGTTTATTAAATGTTTCTTTTTTTTTTTTTACTACTTTAAAATACGTTTTTATACAGCAGAATGTTTTTTAAATTGTTTGCTTGGGAAGTTTATTCGAAAAAGCGAGAAAGGCCATATTCGGCCAAAAAACGGATCTCGATGTGCCTGAGTTTATTTTAATAACAATAATTTACAGAGATGTGAAATATGAAGAATAAAATTGAATGGGTTCAACAGATCCACCGTCAGCTTCGGAGGCTTAACATCGAATGCGCGAGGGAATACGGAGAAGTTTCCTTTGATTCTAACCCTTTGCGGTTCTACATCGATACTGTACATACTATATATCTTACATACACACTTTTAAAATTCCTCCGAGATAGCACACGCTCCAACGACCTCTCTCCCTTAAAATCAAATCCTTTCATCGCATCGATACGATCGCAAAGGGTTAAACATCAGAATGTACCGACCAGGGTGGAAGTACAAAAGACGTGCTCTTGCACATTTTCGACATAAGAAGAACGATATCCAGAAGCCACCATGTTGCCGCGGTTATTTGAAGTTGTCATTGTGCCATTACGTTGAGTTCTTTCCTTTGGAAGTCGAAAAAAATGTAAATTCCTGCATCCTTTTTCTTTTTCGGAAACTATTTGTACACGTTTTTACTTGACGCGTACTCATATCCGCAATATGTCACTTCAAAGTTGCTGCGATGTAAATGTTTCAAACGGCTGCGTCTGGTTATGCACAGAACGGTTTACGAAATGCATTTCGAAAACGAGCACACATTTTATACTTCCACCCATGATACGGACGGGCGAGGATTTCGCTTTTATCTCGTCCTCAAATGTCGCTTGGGTCGCTCACGATGTATCCGAGACGAGAGGATAATCACTTAGACCTAATGTAATCGTGAAACAGCGTCCTCGAAATCATTATGAAATTCATATGAAATCTCTATGTGTAATTCCGAGAATTACAACTGTGCAGCCACGAGAAATTGTATTAAATAAAATGGTATATTTTACCAAATAAACTTCGTATGTAGCGAAACAAATTATTTGTAATCAGACCAAGTCATATGAAATCAAATGAAATCATATAATCAGTGAGGACAATATTTCAGCTAGTGGTTATCCCCTCGATCCGCGATTCTGCAATCGAGAGCAAAGAGGCATCATCTGCGACGAATAAATACAAACAGTGTGATATCCAAGCGAGAGGGAACAGCGCGCATTAATCCACCGATACTCGCCGCCGCGATATCGTTACGTAATCACCATCTCAGCTCATAATAATCCGACTTTTTTTCCTTCGTAAATACCTCTGCCGAAGCTGTTGTGTACGTTACAACGACAACGTCTCATGCGTGAGAAATCTCTCTAGGACAATTGTTCTCTCTCTGTTCTCGTTCTTAATATTCTGCTTATTTCCGCAAAGCGTAGATTATCGTAGCGATCGTTCAGCGAGTATCAGCGGGAGTTAATCTTAAGAAATAAATATATCTTAACACATTCTCGTGTCAATGTTAAAAAAAGAAAGTACAGAGAGAGAGGGAGAACGAGGCCAACGGACAGTCGTAAATGTCGGATAAGCGCGCAAGTTCGCGCAAAAGCACTTTCGGCGTCCTCCTCCTTCTCGACTCGATAAAAATGTGCGTAAGTCATAAATGTGTACTGTAAAAGATCGATCGCGATCTACGTCGCGAAGAGGGGCCGATTCCGCCTATCGTTTCACGCGCGCTTAATTAATTTGATTGAAGCTCCATTCTCGCGTCTAAAAAAAGTCGCCTGACATACACGAGTCTCGTGCGTCGCACAGAAAAAAATGATCTTCGACCCGCTTAAAAGCATCGCTGAAAGAAACGTTGTTGTTTGGTAAAATATATTTTTCTTCTAACGCGCCGAGGAGATACGAGTCGCAGATAAATCGATAGGTGTGGTCCCCCGCTCGCGCCGGGCACACCCGTTAGATTTCGCGCGACGGCGTTACGCAACGTCCGCACGAAGAAAGAAACGCATGCGTTTTCGTCGCGAGCGACAGAGATCTTCAAAGAGTTCCACGCTTAATCCTCGGCTCTAATCGAATTCGTCGATTTTGATCACATCCAAAAGATGTCCCGCGAAACAATACAAAGCGTAAAAGACCACTCGTCCCTTTTCACACGATCCTTTCATCACGATAGTCGCCCTTATCAAATAATTGTTCCGATCACTGGCTCTGATCAACGCCGACAAGAGACTCGGAAATTCTTGGACAAAGTTACGGGGACGAGGACGAATTATTCGCGAAGGATTGCGCAACGTAATCGCGTATATTTTTCCCCGTTCCCACTTGTGAAGTATTTTTCTTCGCGATCGCGCGCGCGCGCGCGCGAACCTAACGTCTCGCGTTAGATAATGCGCAAAACGGAGGTAAGATTGCTTTGTTATTGCTCGCTCCCCTCTACAAGGTGTCCCATTCCAATCTTTCCGTCTTCGATTATATCCGAGTTTCTTCGAAACGCATTTTGAAGAGACACGCAGTAACAATCGTTATTTAAAAATTCTTGGATCGTCGATAATTTTACGGATAACACTGGTCAACAAAGTTTGATAAAAATATTGATAAAACTTATATTTTGTGAACTTCCTTCTTGACTCTATTTTTCATATCTACACTGAGAAAAGATGTCACTTTTAAAAATATTTAGTTGAATACTGTCAGCTAAATATTTATCAAATATAAAGATGTATTTCTTTGATTCAAGAACCATTTTTTTTTTTATTAAACTATATTTTTATATAACGTATGTAGCCTGGTTGAGGTAATATTTTTCGCAATAATGTCTTTACAGTTTTTCTAAATTTAATTTAGGGGGAATTTGGAGGGCATTTCAGACTGATCGTGTTGAAAGCCCGAAAGTTGTCGGGGCGCAATCATATCTGAAATAAATTTATTTAATTGTATTATTCGGAACGTCTAACTTTGACCGAAATTATGGCATTCTATGTCGTATTTGATATACTTATTTACTCTAAATAAATGTTCAGTTGACAGTATTGAACTACATATTTATTAAAATTGGCTATATTTTTGTAATAATACAAAAAGTCATAGCATGTTACTTTTATGTAGTCAAAAAGACTTTAATACTTGAAGATTTAAATATGGCGAATTCTTCCCAGATTTTGTATCTCTCTTAGTCCTGTTGCTCGTGTCTGAGCGTGGTGACTTCTTTCATATGCCTGTGGTAAGAATGAAGTCATACACAGTTCATGGGAACTACAGAAGTGTTCTTGGCAAGGATACTCTCGATGTCGCTTCCTTTCGAGAGGAGAACGAGTGTATGAAAATATTTTGGTTTTTCCGGGAATCAAACCCGAGATCTCTAAGCATAGCAGACCAGTGTCTACTCTGTCTACTCTACTGCACTCGCTTTTCTCTCAGATTTTGTATAAATGTGCCAAATAAATTATGTTATATGTATGGCTCTTTGATTATATGAAAGCACAAAAAATACGCTTATAAAAATTTTGAAGAAACCTTACAACTTACATTTGTATCAAAGAACAGGATAAAAGTTGAGTTTCTCTTGCGTACTGTACACTATTGTTATGTAAATTCTCTTCTCACAGGTTGAAAGGAAAATTTCAAATCTGTCTCCCGAGATAAAAGTTACTAAAGCATCAAAGCAGATATTTTTATCAAAAATGATAAATATTCTGATAAATATTTCAATAACAAAAAGAGATTGTACATGTTACAAAGTTTTACTGATATATTCATATTCAATGGATGAAAATGATTAAGAAACCATCTTGTTTGATTCATATAATCAAAAACATTTTTTTATTTGTTGACTAGTGTAACCGAACGGAGAGATTAAGCTGGACATCCGGTACAGGGACATTTCCCGTGCAAAAGAGATAGGAGGTTTACTTATTGCCGATATCATCACGATAACAATAACTTGCGTGCGTCCTCGGGCTCAGCCTACGCGATCTTCGTATCAAAATGTATTGTACGGTTTCGTGTGCGCCAAGAGTACGGGAGATGTACGACAGTAGTGAATGTGCGTCAGTACTGTGCACAGAAAGAACTTTGCTGAAGTGTCTAAAAATTTAGCTAGATACAGAAAGTAATTACGTTAGACCATCAAAATATTGAACGATGAAGCTTGTAGAAGCTCAAGTAGCTAGAATGTTAAAATTTTTTGCAGTATCATCATACCTGGGCAGTGTCGGGTTGCTTCTCGCCCTGGTGAAATGAACTGCAATGTTTAAGAAACGTTGGCATTTAACGATATAATATATCAAGAAACGGAGGTAACCCGTAAATCTCATCTATCTTGCTTGAGAGGTGTCTTACGTACAATTATTTTGATGGTAATTATTTTTTAATCTACACGGAGAGAATTTTCTTCGAAAATTTACCCTGAAAATATAATAGTTGTGGTACAATGCAATATTTTAAAGATTTTTACCATGTTACCACTTTAGTAAAATTAATCAAACTTATTTTATACTTTATTGTAGTTTTATTAATGAATGAGAGAGAGAGGTTTACATTAAAATTCTTCGAAATATAATGTTGTCTCACGCCTATCATATTTTCAGAGTAAACTCTGAGAAAAAAATTCTCTGCGTGTATATATAGCTAGCTAAACTCTTGGATATTCGACAAAACCGTTCCGTGTGTCGTAAGAGAAACGAGTGTGTATTTCCAGCAAAACGGTGGAAACGCCTACCGGTTCCAGTATGGCGAGTCCGATATTGCAGATGACCGGCGTCGCGACGCCTCCCGACGCCGTGCAGCTTGCGTCACACGTGATTGAACGCGGTCGCGACGACCATCGTGTTGTTGTGTACGCGTATGTGCATCCCGGATCTGCACATGTATAAGTGTGTGTGTGTGTGTGTGTGTGTGTGTGTGTTTGTGTGTTTTTGTGTTTGTGTGCGATATGCGGCTCACGCATACGCGTCGCGCGCAAGTTACAAGGGCATACTGGACAAGACTAGATGCACATATGACGAAATGGAGTTCTACGCGCCATGAAACGCGCAGAAGAACCAAGAGGAGAACGTGACTCGCTGGCCGTCTCCGGCTTAAGAGCTAAGGGAAAGATTTCGGGCTTCCTATCGCACGAATGGACGCGGTGCACCAATAAAATCAGGCACCAATAATATGAGGCTATTTTAATTATTTTTCCGTTTATCTTTAAGTACGTCATCCGCCGTTCCAATTCATACGTAGAGAAAGAACGATTTGATGAAGTATCTAATTAAAATTTTAGAATATGAATATTGATTTGAAAATAATTTTATTTGGACCATCAAAATACACTGGCCAACAAAATTAACGCAGCAGCTGTTTCACTCTGCAAAAGTAGGCAAATTTCAAAATAGAATAACTTCGTCAAAAATCGTCAAATATCGAGATGCTTAAAAAAGCATTTTACAGCTTGAAACTTGTACTTTTCAGATCACTACTTTAAAAAACGGTCTCATGGAGATTTTGTGAAGTTACACAAATAAATGAAGATACATGAGATCTCAGAAAAATGAACCTTTAGCTTCAACGTTGAATAACTCAATGAAAAAAAATCATGAAATTGAAATTTGCCTATTTTTGCAGAGTGAAACAGGTGTCGCGTTAATTTGGTTGGCCAGTGTAATTATGTAAGACGTTCAAACTAGTTATTGGAGTGTTACAACTTTTTATAACATTGTCAATAACGCTTAAGCGTTCTACATAATTATTTTGATAATCTAACAAAATTATTTTCTGATCTGAGCTAATTTTTTAATTCACATTGAATTATTTAAAGCATTAAAAATCCAGCTTCAATCATTATAGGCTTTTAATATTCTTACTTGTGCGTATTCACATTACGGTCTCAATAAATCATTTATTATTGTAAATTTTTCAAAAATTTCAGCAAGATCTTTCTTTCCGTGTAGAAAATTGATCATATTTTCGAATTTTTTAGTAGCAAAATTTATTTGTTCGACTAATCATTTTTTTATGGTTCGCGTTGGATGAGCCAGATTAATTGGAACCAATTTTCTCGATTATCCTGTATGACGATGATAAGCGTGATCCGATCGATCGTATAATTACGCGTGATTCGCCTCGGTACTTTGTACGTCGGTAATCAAGCGTAATCTAGATTAATAGGCACGCGTCAGGCGATTGCAGGACAGTCCCTCACACCGCGATCGTACACCGCGTCCATTTTTTTTTTCGCCCAGAATGACGATTCTTTGACAGGTCCAATACGCACGACTGCTCTCAAACACTCTATACTCTATTTGTACAGCCTTAATAGCACTAGTTCTTCTCCAAAAGCGGATTTAAAAACGAGGCTACTTCGGTATCGTCCGATCAGCGCGTTGCAGGCGAAATGACGTCGAGGCACGTCGGAGAAAAATATCGACCATCTTAGAAGAAATATCGAACAATATCAATCGCGATTAATTGCACGCGGGGCGAGGCATACGATTGTAGCGAACGCGTCTTCTCCACCGATAGTTCTCAACATAGCGTAGATATCTCTTTATTCAAATGATTCTTCAATCAAGTGGTTTAAAATACGTACATATGGAAGATACTGAAACAATCTGTACATATTTTTACAATTTTAACAATTAAAAAATTTTACATATATACTCGGCGCAAAGGATTGTGCCTCTTTATAATTATATGTACACATAATTTCACTGATCACAATTAGAAAAATATTTTAATTCTTCATTGTCAAAGATTCAATCTTTTCGCGATATAGACAAGTATATATATTGTAAAAATTTGAAACTGTGTTTCCGTTTATTTAAAAAGAATTACGCGAGACACACGCTACTTAATAAATCAAGCTCGTTTCGACACTTCAATAGTCGCCGATCGATTCTGTCGCCCGATACGTTAGAATAACGTATTACAACAGCGTTATTACAACTGCCCTAATGCACGTTTCTGTATAGCGCGGCTATAGTACAGCACCGTAATATATTACTCCTTAGAATTAATTAATTTGTCAATATTTTATATGCACCAAAAGTGTAGAAGTTTCCAAAACTAGCGGAATGCTCGAGTCTCTCTCGCGAAAGTGCATTCGGTAAAAGGCAAATGTGATCTCCCGGTTTGATTGCGCTTATCACATGTAATCGGTCGCGTGGTTCCTTCCGGTTTCCGAAGATGAGAATCTCTGGTTTTGATTGATTCGCAAAAATACACAGTCGTCTCCCTCGTTCGTATCGAAAAAAAGAAAGAGCCGGCGATGAACGCGGGGATCGTCGATACTCGACAAATCGATCCTCGCAACTTGGCACGAGGCTTAAAAACCACCTCGCGCGTATTCGGGGTTGTATTTGTGTCAAAGGAACAATTTTCGAAACTTGATTTATGTCACTAGCAAAGCGAACGTGTCCCATATCAAAACTGTATAAGCGAACCGAGTACGCGAGTCCGCGTAGAGAAGAAAATCGGTCACTGCCGAGAAAGAAAGAAGGAGCCCTTCGCTTTCTATCGATCTCATTCCTAAACGCAAAATTCAAGCGTCCTGAAATTTGAAAAACGAAGCGAATCGTCGGACGACGATCGCTTGCTCGACAACGAAGGGAAGAAAGATGGAGGAAAGAAAAGAGCTTCATTCAGTAAACACCAATAGTAACATCAATATTACAATTTCACATTGAAGATAATGTAACATTATA
>NW_017304461.1:399013-412200 GCF_001594115.1 Trachymyrmex septentrionalis | reverse complement strand
AAGATGGAGGAAAGAAAAGAGCTTCATTCAGTAAACACCAATAGTAACGTCAATATTACAATTTCACATTGAAGATAATGTAACATTATAATGCGACATTTTGTATGCACCAAGGTAGAAGTTTACAAGACTAGCGGAATGCTCGAGTCTCTCTCGCGAAAGTGCATTCAATAAAAAATAAACATAATCTCTAGATTTCATTGATAGATGTGATATACAACACATGTTGTATATAACAGTTACGTTACTGAGGGTGAAATTATAACAATTATGCTACTGTTAGTTGGTGTTTACTTTGGACAGCTCTCGGTAGCTTTGAATCTCCCGCCGGTTCTCTCGCGTTCTCCAAAATGGCCGCCGCGATACTCCCCCTCGTGCTACCTCGCGCGATCTCTCTCTCTCTCTCTCTGCATGCATACATTTTCTCCCTGTTACATATATTCTCTCTTTCTCTCTCGCATATGATACACGCATTCGCCTGTCGCCGAGCGTGCTCGTGCGTGTAAAGTCTTTCGCATGCGCGCAACACGCACGCGCGCACGCCCGCCACTCTCCTAAAAGCATCCTTTACGTTTCACGTTGTGTACGAAGGCACTCCTTCCTCCTTCTCCACCACGACCGTCACCACCTCCTCCTCCTGCTCCGCCTGCTGCTTACTGTTCTTGCCGTCGTTGTGTGATCGTCTCCTCCCCGATCATGTCACAAAAGAACCAAGAGAGAAAACAGCGAACGTGAAGCGAACGATGGACTCGCTCCCACTTTTCTCCCTCTCTTCTTTCTCCCTCGAAGATCCTTCTTCAGGATGACGATAGGATTATCCTGCGCTCGTCGAAGATACCGCCTCTTCTGTCTCTCCTCAACTCCTTGGCGATATCGATATAGACATAATTGAACTTTATCTTTTTTCTCCTTGGTATCGTAAAAGAAACAAAGAATTCGTGTGGTTGAGATAAGAAGAGAGACGTTTCCGAACGATAAGCGTATGGTGCCAGCTGAGAATTTCCCTTTCGATCGCAATCGTAGAAAAGGAGATCCAACACATCGGCCGTAGTTGCAAGAAAGTTCACTGTTCGTTCTATTCGCGAAAAAAACTACCTTCGCGATGGGGCAAGAAGATGATGAGCACGGTGACAGCGAATCCTCGAGGGGTGGCCGAGAGCGAGGCGAGGGTTGGCTCGTTCGTCATCCCTCCTCGATTGGGGAGGGAGAGCGATGGGGAGGTTCAAAACTGGTTGTTGACGGTCATGATCTGACAGCCAGCGTGCACGTGGTCCATGACCTGCTCCTTAAGCCGGCACACGTGCTCCTTGAGCTTGTGCACGATGCCGCTCAGCTCGGTGTTCTCGCCCTTGAGCAGCTTGACCTTGTCCTCGAGCCTGGAGATGCGCTCGAGCTTGCGCCGTCGGCACTTGGAGGCGGCCACGCGGTTCCTCTGCCGCTTCCTCTCCAGCTTGATCTTCTCCTGGTTCTCCATGTCGATCGGCGACATCGGTGGCGTGCTCGACACGCTCGGCACCGTCTGCGGCTCATCCTTAACGTGCACCAGGCCGGGATTGCTCATAGTGGACTCTGTACTCTGTACGCTACCGGGCGGCTCCAGAGTCGTGTACGTCGCGCCGTGCATGCTGCCGGGTTCCTGCGAGCTGTCGGAGTGATGAAGCTCGTTGAGCGCCTCGACGAAGCCGCGCGCGTACAACTCCTGGGCCTCGGTGACCGCTTTGGGGAAGAGGATCTGGGTGGTCGGTGTGGGTAGACTGGTTACCAGACCGTCCGGTTGCGTCATGATCAGTTTCTCCAGCTCGGGCGAAGCCAGCTTCAACATGTTGAGATCCGGCGAGCTTAGAATCGGAGTGACGTTGTTCAGGGCGGGTGGCAGCGGGCCTAAGCGTGGCCTCTTCGCCTGCGAGCCCTGCCTCTGGCAACCGTTCAGGTCGAGCGTGAGATTCCGCTTCAGCTGGACCACGCTGTTCTCGCGACCATTCATCGCGCCATAGACGCTCGCGTCCTCGTAGAACGTCTGCTCCATCGTTAAGCTGCGCACCATCGATGCCGCCGGACTAATTCACTTCTCCTCGATTAGGGAATACCGAGGTTTTACCCTCGACTCCTTCTAATTTCTCGCCTCCGGACGGGAAAGCGGTCGTTCCCCCCGGAGTAGTAGCACACGACTCGCTTAAGCCGGTCCGAAAGAGTTAAATAGAACGACGGACTTTCCTGAAGTTTTAACACGTCAACAAGTTCTGCGACGTTCTCCGTCGTCTTTCACGTTCTCTCTTTCTCTCTTTCTCTTTCTATCTTTCTCTCTCCTTCTTTGCCTACGTCAACGCGCAAACACTTCGCTCCGCGCTGCAGCGATTACATAACAGCCGCGAGCGGCTGTACGCAAAAATTCACTCGCGGTACGACTGCCGTCTTTCCTTACTCCACGCCGCACCTCCGTCACGTCACTCGGCGTATATATCGCCCACCAATCACCCCGGCACGGGTGACACTTGATACAAACGAAGTCGATCAAAGTCGACTAAAATCGGTGCAGAAGACAGCGATGTTTAACGCACGTCTTTGGCGTGCACTACAACCGGTCTGTGCTGAGAAGCGGCAACCTGCTTGCCTGCCTGCTCGCCTGTCTGCTCTCTTTCCTGCCTCCCGCCTGCTTCGATTGTCAACACAACAATGACTCACGACACAACGTGGTGCGCGTGTGCCGTCTTTCTGCTCCACAAAACGATAACGTTACGTAGCACGACGGGATCGCGGCGACGTGTTTTGCGCGAACGCGGATCACCCTGTCCGCCACGGTGGCCCGACAACTTGTGAACATCCAACTAAACGTACTCGCTTATATCCCGTGAGTCACGCCGGCTGAAAATAGCGCTGTCGTCATCGAACGCGGCGCCGATTGGCCGGCGATGTCGCCATCCGGTGCGCCTGATTGGTCGACCGATCGGAGCTACTGGGAAATGACGGGCGCATGCGTACCTGGTTGAATATTCGTGTTTGTAGTGGGGAGTTTGGCAGATAGGGAAGGGATCGAAATGCCGGTAACAGGATTAAGGTGCATGTTTATCTGACAGACATTCCGAAATAGCTGGAGATACGAGCTATCATCATATATGAGAAATGCAGAGGATCGTTTGAGATCATTTAAAACATACGCGGTACCGATAAAACCAATTTCAGAGACTAATCAATTTCTTTCATTATATTGATCGAAAGATTCATTTATATAGGTGGGAACGATGCTTTATGTTCGTTGTCTCGCTTCCACGCGTCTGTCCGCAGATTTATGGTCTCCTTTTTCATCGCTTTGGGCAGGCAAACGAGTTTCTACGTTTGCCGAAATTGAACGATTTTTAAAAACCTCGTGTAAAAAAATTAGGCATCGCGAAACATTTGCATCAAAATTCGCATATTTTCGAGATGGCAAAATCTTTGCTCCATCCACCATATAGAAAACTATTGTATTCGCGTAATTAATGAAATTTCGATATCATAATATTGTTGGATTTTTTTAAAACAATTTCGCTTATCCAAATTTCTTGTGGAGGTTCTAATTTTTTTAAGTTCATATTGGGCTAATTAGAAATTAGAATCCGAACGAAATAAATAAAAATTAAAATTATCTGATTATTTGAATTCTAAAATGTTCAAGTTTCGATACTCAATATTCGATGCGTACACTATTGGAAAATTTGTGTTAAAAACACGCTTCACGTGCTCTAAAAAATCCATTTAAATTCGTGTATTAATTTATAGCACAAGATAAATATATTAGGAAATAATATAAATATTATGTAAAACTAAACACAAAAAATATAACACAATTTAATAAGTTGTAGAGGAATATTTCCTTAATAAAATATATAATTAACATTTATATGTTAGAGTAACACGTTTTATTCATTTATCTTAGAATTTACATTTTAAAATACATTATTTTTGTTAATTGCTCACTTATTAGTAAATTGTATTATTTTATAACATAAAGACTTTAACACTGATATAACAATTTTGAATATTATTTAACACAGTCTGATATGGACTTTATTGTAGAAGTTCGAGATTGATGATTAATTGTTGGCATCACATGAAACTTCCTTCGAACGAAAAATACACCTTTTTATAAATGAGCAACTTGAAGCGAGAGTTACTTATTGACTCCACTTGTCACATCAATATTATTTGCATAAAAGCATATCAGTAAGCCCTAATCTCAATTGTACTGTACTCTGCATAATGTCAGTAATCGACCGTCTGCATCTTATACAATTGTGTTTGTGATGCACCGAGTGACTTTCAGGACGACCAAAACGATCGTCATTATCGTCCTTGGTTAATGCATTCGACCGTGAGAGCTTCAGGCATCAACTTCAAGATAAATTAACACTTCAGGTTATTCATATGTCACAAATTCTGTATATCGTTGTCGCTCATTTATGTACCATTAAATGCTATTTATCAAGAAAAGCGAGAAATTTGAACAAGAATACGTCTAGCAGATTTTTCGAAACGACATGGTGAATTTTTTGAATACGTCTATCTAAAGTTCAACTCTGTTCGATTAATATTCTTTTATAATTTGTAGAAATTTCTTTACACGCGCGCGCGCGTCATAATACTTTTAATCTCTTTTGATTAATTCTTTGTTTTTTTTAATTGTTAATTTATTATTATGTACCGGTAGTTTAATATTTATTTTTATATATCAGTATTTTAATATTCTAATTCGTGAAAACTTTTTAGAGGTACATTTACTTCTCGTACGCTAATCTGAGAAATAAATTCAATAAAAATACTCCGATTGTTTATCGAGTGTATTTTCGAATAAATTTGCGTTTTACTACACATTCCGTCCGCGTACATTTTCTCAAGAAACCTCCTTTGATCGTTTTCCTCGAAATCTTTTCCAAGAAAATCTTGTTGAAGACGCGCGTTATTTGCTGAAATGTTATTCGAATCGGTTGTTTAGGAAAAGCAAGAGAGACGTAATAAAGTAATGAAATTTAAACGGCATTCTATGCTCCAAAGTAAGGTACACTAATTAAAACATTTATTTCATACAATTTTTCGCACTATCCCCTTCTTTTATAATATTTTTACTGCAAAGATTTCCTGTCAGATATTTATAACGGATTTCTGAATTACAATCGAAGTGTGATTAAATTAATCGAATCAACACAATTATTGTTAGATCTGTATGTAGTTAAATTTTTGCATACTTCAGCAAAGTCAGTCTTTCTATGTTTGAATGATATTTCCTTTTGTTACCGGAATATATGTATAATACGTATCATTAATTCAAGTGTCATGGTTAAGGAAAGCGAGAAAAAGCAGGTGATTTTCTAAATGACATTCGCGTGCGATCTCACATCAATTTCAATTATACGATTCTCGACTTGCATTCATATGTCGTAAAATAGGTGCGTGCATGCTCTCACGAAAGTAAAGACACGCAAGAGAATAATCTCAAAGTGGACAATTCCATCCGCGGCATAGTTAATAGGACGCTTCTCCCGGGTCTCGCCAGTGATTTTCCGGTCTGCGCGAGGAAATGCGAGCGTGAGGCGTCAATATCCGGCGAGAACGACAAGCATGCGGCATTGCGACGTGACCGATGGCATGCCGATACATCGATTCACATTGTACCTTCTGGCGTTCACCTAATGATCATGTCGCTAATATTCCGCGATATATCGCGTTACTTCCTCTTTTTAATGAGCGGCTGATCGAAACAGCGTCGCGAGGCAGCTACGTGTTTAGCCTTTTTTCTATTCGCATAAATATATTTTTCAAAGTTTCACAAAGGCATTAAACTTTTAAATTTAAAGATTCGAATTGTCAAAAGTAACAATCCTAAAATTTAAAAACTTAAGCGACCGAGCAATTTTGATGCAAATATGCGAAGTTATTCGAAAATGAAAACTATTGTAAACTTTATATGTTGTCGTATATAACATTATAATAATATAATTTATATACATATAACAGTGTGGTGTTTGGTTTAAGCCATTATTTAATGTGTACATACTGTTATTTTTTTAATAGAATTATTAATTGAAAAGATATTTTGAATAAAAAAGTTATTTTGTTTAAGAAAAATCTATAGGATAACAAAAATTCAGTAAATTTTACTTTTTTAAAATAATAATCTAATACTCTATCTTTTCATATTTGAGCTTAAAAAAAATTCACTTACGGCGTATCCCTTCTTGACAAATTTTTGGATCCATCAATGTATTACATGTGTATTTTACTGTTGTCATATGCTGATGATTAAGCATGCATATTGTAGTTATCTTTTTTATCGGTTCCCCACGTGATCGAAACACATTTGTTAAACTACTGCTTAAAATTTAATCAAGTATCACAGTACCTTTTTAGAGTCTTCATGTAGAGTAATTTCAGCAACGACTGTCTCTTTCTCTGTCTTTCTGTCTTCGTTCTTCTCGTTTTGCTCGGATTAAAGTCACACGAACGCCGCATGGGCGAGGCAGCGCCAGCTGCTTTTTTCATCTCGAAATTAAACAAACATAATTAATTTCCGCCCCCGCGCGCCCGTGCTCGCTCGCAGTTCTAGCGTGGAAGCGCGCAGAAGGTTAAATCCATTTATACATATACACATAACACTACTCGAGTACACGGAGGCCAAGCCTTTTTATTTGCGCACGAAAGCTGCCGGCCGTTTCCGACGGCGATCAATCATTTCGCGGGAGAGCACGGCGAAACAGTTTCACCTCGTGCTTAATTTCGTGCTGGGGACCTCTTCGTTGCAAGAATATTCTCCGGAAAACGTTCTCTTCAGGGAGATAAGAAAATCAGATAACAAAAAAATTTGTAATTTAAAAGAGTAGAGAATGAGAAACTCTTAACTAAAAACGCCTCGACTTGTTAGAAGAAAAAATTCGAAATGTGTTTGAAAATGTGATTTTTCTGATATTTCATGTAATATAATAACAAAAATAGAGATCACAAGGAAAGGTCAACATCGCACTAGGCAAAGCATTCCAATAATAGTAAGAAATAAAAAACACCGAATATGAAAGACTGAACGAATCACGCTGAAAATTCTTCGATAATTAAAATTAAAACGAAACCGAGAAACGAGACTGAGAGAACAATCGAGATTCGAGCAAGTCATTTTGAAGTGTGGCTCAGTAGCTGCCTAGTAGGTGAAACTCGGAGACTAGGCCTCGAAGCCGGATGTCATCGACCAGTGATATCCAAAACGTCAATAATGTTATGCATGTGTGTAAGCCGACAATATCATGACACTCATAACATTATAGGGATTCGAATCGAGGCTCAGCTGGTCTTTCAGTTTCCCTTACTAGGCAATTACTGTACCACTGAACCACACAAGCCCCTACGTGGACACATTCTCTCTGTTGTACCTTCATATATACAAACTTTACATATGTCTAATTATAAATAGTCGATAATAAAAAATAATAGATATTATATAATAAACATGTCTATTATAAAAAAAATTATTATAATTGTAAATTAATGATGTAACAAAGGCTGGAAAAAAATAATTTACTCGCCATCTACACACACCTCAGTCATATTTACTAAAATAAATCTGGCGGTATACAAAAAAATATGGTATTGTACCAATAATACTGTAGAAGGAAGATTATGAGCATGTTTTGTGTACATGTATATTCATACTCATAATAATACAAAATTAACATAGTGCGACGTATCAACGGAAGAAGTAATATATTGGCAATATAATGTTTCCACGAGATTATTAGGACAGCCTAATCAACCATATAATTCCCACAATTTCAACTAACAAACATCACCATCGATTTTAAAATTTAACAGCTATTCAGATAATTTATATATAATCCATTTACATTATTCTCACAACTCAATTGTCAAGCAAAAAAGAAATAATTTTCAGTAATATATTATCGATATCGATAATGCGAGTAATAATTTTCTTCATTTAATCTTGATAATGCATATCAGTCTCCTTATTAATCTCGTCTTAGTTTCCTGCAAAGAAATACAATTTTATGTCATATATGAAAGTCGAATATTTTAAATAGCTCAAATTCTATCTCTGGACATATTCTATCCAATCCAAACAGAGAATTTTTACTTACTTATTCAACTTAGGTTCTTTCAAATTTGTCGGCGCCTTTCTTCGTTTAGGGCGACTAGGATAGCTGCTACTTTCCGAATCTTGTTGATCATCTTCATTAGACATGATGCTATCTCTCCTACAAATTTAGAGTATAAAAGCATACAATCCAATGGTTTGTAACAATTTATAATTATAATTATACATACATAACATTATTAACATTCTGAGCCATGTTTGGTTTAACATGAGATTCATTCAGCTTTTCTAAAACGACTTTTGCTGTGCTAGGATCACGATTACTCATAGATTTATTTTTCAGTTTCGCCTTGTTTTTAATCGTCGGAGAATTTTCAACGTGACTCGTTCTGTCTTTCATACTCGGTGTCCTCGATTTCTTATTACTGGAATGCTTTGTTTTCTGCGATGTCGACGTTCTCTGATGATCGCCAACTAGAATTATTGGCACTTTTATCGTGATATGATTATAATCAGATTTATCTAAACTTTGATTCGATACAGATGCGATCGGAATACTCGTAACTCTTGGTATCGTGGCGGTTACTTTAGTATCAATTTCATTATTGACAGCGGAATTATTTATCACGGATTCCTCCAAAACAGGCAGTCGCAGCTCATTAATATCAAATTGCATATTTTGTCTTGGTGGACGTAACATTAAGGTAAAGTCTTCTGTCTCTTCCGGTGCTTCGGAATGTCCTCGTCTCAGCGTTACGAAGCTCGTGAATTTCATTGTATCATTTGCATTACCATCTTCTACGTTATCTAAATTTTTTTTATCATTGGATATGGCTGCTGTCGGAAGTATCTCGCAAATACTATCGTTCGTATCATGCTCATGCATATAAGAGTCACACTCGGAACGATCGGCAAGGGAATATCTCTCTGGAATTTGCATATCGTTCATAGATTCATTTAAATTCGATATATCTCCTACGTTGCTTTCTGTAACACTCGAATCATCATACACTATTACTTGTGACGTATTATTGTTAACGTCAGAGACGTCATCATTCTCGAGTTCCGGTTCATTATCTCGTGGTGGTATGGTATTGTTGAACAGCCAACTTGGACCTTCCAATGGATCCTCTTCCTCCCAAGTTCTACTATTATTTTGCAGTTTAGAACTTTCCGTTACACTCGAATTCCTACTAAAATCTTTAGAGATTTTATTATTTATTTGTACATCAGGATCTGACTTCGATGTATCTACGTGCGTTTCATTTTTCTCGTTCGAATTAATAGGCAGCTGTGATTCTGATATTGCGTTTATTCTATCTGTCAGATGATCGTCAGACGTGTCATGACTCTCTTGACTTTCAATGTCAATTCGAGTGTCAATTACCTACAGAGAAATAAAAAAAGTTTAAATAATGTAGTAATCTCTAAAAGATATTGTAAAGTATAATATTAGGCATACTATTTTTTACATCACATAGATGAAGCAATTCTTATAATACTATGAACAATGTGAGAGTACCACAATAATTTAAAAATATCCTTAGATTTTATTGCTTAATTATTATAATATTACTTACGTTAATATGTCCTGCAGTTGTTGGAGTTTCATTGGACCATCTATTTCCCGATCGCGAAAAAGATACTGATAATCTTTTTGAATGACTTCTCCTTTTTCTTCTTAACCTTTGTTCATCTGTCACTGCGAGTATATTTAAATATTAGCAAAATATAGAGAAATTTAAACTTAATTGAAATTAATTGTGAACAAAGAATAGTGCCAATTACGAGCCGACACAAATTAATCGCGAATTATGTATGTTATTTAAATATCAAGGTGAATTTTAATCTGTTTTTTTTATTATCTCTTCAGTACAAAACAATTAACAATATTAAAATAATTAATCAAATATTAAACATTATGACCAAAATACAATTAAAAATATATACAAGATAGATCAAAAGTCGAATATTTCAAAAATAAAGCATTTTCGAGAAAAATGCTTCAGACAAAAGTCATAGGATTTAAAAGGATATATTTATCATATATCAATGATTTTATTTGATCTTACATCGCCAAGATCAGGTTTTTTGAGCCAGTTTTTGTAAGTTAGTTCTTAACATTACAATAAATAAAATCTGCTCTATAGTGCAAATCAAGTAAAGTACCAAACTGAATTTTTATTTAGCCTTTTCCAAAAAAAAAACGCTTTAAAGAAGTCTGCAGGCGATTTTCCTGATTACGAATATCGCAATTATATTGCGACTTTGTCTAATTTCATTTAATTCGTCTCTGACAGAAGTCCTCCATAGTTTTTCCTATCGAATCTTTTTAAGTAATTAAATTACTATTCATAATTCCTTACCATTAACTCTGGGTGAAATTGTTAATCTTTCTGGTAATCTGCATGTATGACCATTTTCCTGAAACAAGGGTTTAGAAAAAGTTTATTATTTTTTTAATAGTAAATGTTTAGAAGAGGTGCTCCTCAAAAACCATGGTTTTTTTTTTCGATATAGTGAACAAAACTAATTATAAAAAAACATATATACAACGTTTTAAGAGGGGGCTTGTGGTTTTTGTAGAAAAAAATTCTATCTCAAAAACGAATAAGACAGTTTTATTTTTTATTTGGTAAATAAAATACTTTAGATTATATCCCTCATCGATTTGAATGTCTTTTAGATATGTTGTAAAGGAGAGTCTAAGTGATTTCCCGCAAGAAATTAAGAGGGACGGCATTGATTTAGGAGTCATAGTAAATTAAAGTTCCATAATATGTAGAGGATGACATTGGTATAATGTCCATTTCCACCAATATAGATTAACTTCAATCTCGGTTCAACTTACTCTTCGTCTTTTTCTAATCTTTAAAACTAGAAAAAGAGTAAGTTGAACCGAGATTAAAGTTAATTTGTGTTGGTGGGAACGGGCCTTATAGAGGTATATTACGAATAGTGAATTTATATGCCATAATAATATATTGAAGAATGTAAACAAGATCGGAAAATCACAGAAAATCACAGATGTTTTATAAACAGTCGACGTAATTCTCGCAATTCGTCAATAGCTTTCAATATACGACTATATGAATAAGTCTTGTTAATGATAAGAATAAATGATAGTCCTCATTCCGCGTTATAAAATACGCGTGAAAGCAGGAAGGCAGTACGTACTGCCTTTACGCATACATTTTCCAACGCGAAACAAAGTCATCTCATCTCCCCTCTCTACCTAGAAACATACTATGCCATGCGTTCAAAAATAAAACTGTCTTATTCGTTTTGTAAATTTTTTTCTACAAAATCTCCAAGCCCTCTCTTAAAGTATGGTATACTGTATATATCTTTTTATAACTAGTTTTGTTCATTACTGAAGAAAAAAACCGCGGTTTTGGGGGGAAGCATTACTTCTTAACATTTACCTTTTTAATTTATATAATTTTAGAAATAAGTTTCATATATCCAGGCTAAATATTTGAAAATACTTTTTAAAAACTGACATTATTAGAATTACTTACTGAAATATAATATCCATATTGTTAAAAGAAAGTTGTTTCCTTTAACAGTAATTTTTCAGATCAAATAACAGTTATTAGATATAGATATTGTTACGTGGATATTTTAATAAGTAATCCCAAAAATATGTCAATTTAAAAAAAATGTTTTCAAACCTTTGTAATGTAGGACCTGGAGTGTATATGTGATCGTGGCGATCGTGGAGAGAGTTGCGTGGTTGCTCTCTGTACTAAAGATCCGGGTTCAAATCCACCCAGAACATATCAGATTTTATTTGATCGTCAACTCTCGGAAGGCAATGGTAAACCACCGAGAATGTCTTTGCCATAACAACCTCTTCTGAGGCCGTTCAAACACAACGTTAAAAATTTGTAGACCCCATATATCGGAAGATATATGCACAAGAAGTCATCACGTCTCTAATCAACATCTGAGAATTATATGAGACATATAAAATAAATGTATACGTACATATCTAAGAGGCATAAAGGTTGATGAAGTCGGAGATCTATTCTCCGAACTTCTAGTGGGTGTGCTTGCTTCTGGTATAGCAGACAGTCTTGATACATTAATATTTTGCATATTAATCCGACTTAAATTTATCGTAGGCTTAGTAATAGTATGCCCACCCACCATAGGTTTTACCACTCCTTTTGCTGGCGATTTTGTTGATAATCTAGCAGATGGTTCTTTATCTGAAATATATTCTTATATGAAGAACTAAATATTACAAAATGCAAATAACGTATATATAAAGAAATTAAACTAAGAAATTCTTAGAATTTAGCAGTATCATATTCCTCACTTCCAGTTGAAGTAGACAACCTCACAGCAGTATTGGAAGCAACAAGCTCTTGACACATAGAGATAGTATTTGTCATATAACCAGTCATTGTGACTAACATTTTCAATATTTCTTTTGCGTTATTCAATACATTCGAAATTACAGTCTGAAACAGATAATAGATAATCGATTAAATTAAAAATAAAAAACTATAGTATTTACTAGTATTTACTAATATATGGATTACAACTTTATTATATGTATAATGTATATGTCACAGTAAAAGTGTTAACATTTAGTAAATGTATACATTTATTAGTCAATGTACATGTATTTATGTATAATACAACTAAAGCAGACTGCAGTAAGTGTATACATTTACTGAGTTAACACTTTAACTGCGACATATCCTACACACATATAAACTTATAAAAATTGCAATAATCTTGACCTAAATAAATGTTATCAAAGTCATGACCCTGAACAATTCAAAATAGCCATTAGATCGTTCTGGTGGAATTGGTTATGCAAATATCGTATTTCATCATATCACGCGAAATTTGATCACGCGAAATACGATGCTTGCAAAACTAATTCATGGAATTTTGTGACTGCAATTGAAGAAATGTGAGCGGCAGTACTGATTATGATGGAATCAAAAATTGGTTGTTTTATGAACAAAATAAAAAAATTAATGAACACATCTGTCTAAAATTGTAACAGTATCTCTGTGAAGGATTAAAATGTTTAAAATTAGAACATTGTTTGTGGCATTTCTGTGTCAGGCCAAAAACTTTTCGAACTATCTTCGTG
>NW_017304461.1:381345-398983 GCF_001594115.1 Trachymyrmex septentrionalis | reverse complement strand
TATATATATATATGCACACAAAAAAAAAAGAGATAGTTATATAAATTATACTTACATTTCGTGTGTTACATATTAAATTTAACTGCTGAATCTCTCCTACTAGCTCTACATTCTGTGTGAATAATTCTTGGTTGTTCTGTTTTTCCTTAGACAGCGCTTTTGCTAAATGATTATTATTATGCTTCAATTTTTCATATACTAAAAAAAGAAACAATTTTAGCAAAACAACTGCCATATGTTAAATAAAGTAAGAAATGAATTGCTATAAAATTCAAATTTTCTTACATGGTCTATAGGATCGTAATTCCTTATAATGTGTCCTCAAGAACTGTGATCTTTTATTAGCCAATACCCCAGCTCTCTTAACTTTTCGAATTGGCATTTTTGGCATATTATATATATGATTTCATATAATTCCTTTAGTTCAATGAATCTACATATAGACAATAGAAACTATAATAGGAATATATAGAAATTAAAGTAAGGATCCTATTCTGTAATTGTTAACGACTACAATAATACTCTTACATTATCGTTGCACAGGTTTTGTATTTGGTATAAAAAATGCGCAAAAGCAATGTAATGATATCGTTACAGTCGTTAAAAGTTACACAATAGGGTCCTGAATTTCATAAGTTTATTCGGAAAATTCAAATAAATATAAATTTTATCATTATTAGAATTGAAAGGGTAAATTAAATGATTTAATTATATTAAAAATCTCACTTTTCGATATTCTTTCTTATCTTGCGAAAAATTAGCCCGTGAACAAAACAATCTTTTATTGCTGTTTATTAGTATACCTTAATTTTCGTTCAATATTAATGAAGATACGAATATGCTTCTCTCTCTCCCTCTCTCTCTCCTCCCCCTCCCCCTTCGTTTCAACAAAACATCAAACATACCTCATAAAAAACGTACTTCGTAAAGTACCCAGTTTTCTTGCGTACCTACAAATCTTGCGTTAAAGATTTCCTTTTTTCACATGCGAATAACCGAATAAGAGAATACTCATAACCTTCGTGACGTTTCTATCTGCACTGAACAGTGAATGTTGTAACACATCGGTATTTAAATGATCTCGTAGAATACTGAGCACACATCAGCACACATGGACGTAATGCACATATATTGGCACACATACATATGTTTATTGGTCGTTGGTGTCTTCCATTTTAAATCACACGTCTGTTCATAGGGAAAGAAGATAGATGGAGACTTGAGGGATACGCAGTAAGACCAAATTTAGAATCTAAGGCTACGTTCCAAAACGTCCTCTCCAAAGAAGATTTTATGTCTCTATATAGATTTTATGACATATAGATTTTATCTCTATATGTCTATACGCTACGTGTACTATATATTTCGAGTAAAATTTTCCTCAGAGAGGAAGTTTTGAAACGTAGTCTTAAGCCGGAATTAGATTACGCATTGAAGAATAAGATTGAAGATTGACCAATCAGAACGGAAGGAGTCAAAACTTCTTTGTCCTCATTGGTGAAATTTTAATCTTTAATTTCAATCTTCAGTACATAATCTCCGGCCTAAATGTGATTCGGTTTGATTGGCCGTTGTGTGACAACTTGAGGGTGCGGTAAGTCATGGTGCAATAAGTTGAAGTGAAACAAATATACGTTTGTTTCACTTTAACTTATTACACCGATTCAGAGTGCAGCAATAAAAAACAGACCTAAAGATAGAACGCACTCAAAGGGTACTTTCCGATATGCACTAAAAGTGCTGAAAATCTATAGTGCACGTAACGTATTCTATGTAGTTTCGGCATTGGGAGTGTATATCGAAATATACCCTTTTGGTCTGTTTTCTGTTCCTGCACTAGACTGTTCTAAAACTCTCTTTCTCGCTTTAAACAAATATCAAACTGTGGAGCACATTCACACTTCCATACACACACACACACACACACACATTCTCATACTCTTTCAGTTATACTTCAACCATGCCTTATACTCGTTAAGACTCACACACTCCGCGACCAGATGGCGCGCTGCTCTCACGAACACGATACTGAATTTCCCATCTAGACACTCTCTTTTTTAGTTCTTCTTCAACCGCGAGACACGAGACATCGAGTTACATTTGTCGCGGTTGAAGAATTATTAAGTTCCAAAAGTGTACATTAGTTCAGTCACAGAAAGCAAACCTCTGGTTTTTCGATAGTTCGCTTCAGTTCAGTAAAGACCCAATCAGAGTTTGGCTATGAGAACGTCCGGCACTTTTTACAAAATTGTGCGAGAGAGAAAAATATGTGCTATTTCATTTTTACTCTGTAATATATAGAAATCTGGACAAGTCAGAGAGACGGTAAATAGTCAGATAGGTAAAGAAATCGTTTGATTGTTTCAATTACGCGATCACGACGTTTTTTTACATTGGTACGTTCAACGGACTTATGCACGGTTCCACCAATGTAGATTAACTTTAATCTCGGTTCAACTTACTCTTCATCTTTTTCTAATTCTAAAGATTAGAAAAAGACGAAGGGTAAGGCCGGAATCAGATTATATATGGAAGATTGAGATTAAAGATTAAAATTTCATCAATGAGGACAAAGAAGTTTTGGCTTCTTTTGTTCTGATTGATCAAATTTCAATCTTCAATCTCATTTTTCAATGCGTCTGATGTAGTCTGATTCCGACCTAAGTTGAACCGTTCAGCAGATTCAATTGTTGTGCAACCGTTTTATGAATGGGCACGTTCAAGTTGACAAAGCGACTAGCCCGCTCGCCGAGCAAATGAACATAATTGGTTGTTATTTATAGATCCAACCAATCATATACAATCACTCGGTAAGCATGCCTAGCCGCTTTGCCGTCTTGAACTTGCCCATTGTCTGCTGAGATAGGATCATTCTTCTAGATCTAAAAGTATAATCCAACCAGCGCGAAAAAAACTTCCAACAAAATAAACGTTCTGCTGAACACAGTCACTGAGTACTCTTGTGAAAAAAATGGCGACGGTAATCTAGGACCTTAACATAACTCAGAGTGGATGCATTCAAATCGCGGATAAATATTTTTTACGCCACTGCCGGTATCGTTTCGCTGATTAAGTTGAATAGTTGCTGTTTCCAATGCTTGATGCTGTAATCTAAATGCACCCGTTTCTATCAATGTGGGTTAACTTTAATTATTGTTACTGCAGCGAATAGTAATTATGTAATGTACCCAGTAAACGAGAATAAATTGAAATGGATAAATATGAATTCATTTTCGACGTTTCGGAATTTCATTCGCTTTTGATTCAAATGGATTCATCGTCATGAATACATCCCACTTTAAAATTATGAATAAGTTAACAGTCACTTCAATTTAAAAAAATTTCAACATAGCTAATTTGTAAACTGTGAATACATCACAGTTCAAAATTATGAAAATATGCACTTTTGTTTAAATAAAAAAAAAAGCTATAACGGAAAATTAATTTGTAAGCCCTGAATTCCCAGTAAACGAGAATGGATTGAAATGAATTGAAATGGATTCAGATTTTCAGAAATATTGATTCACAAATGTTAAAATGAATGCTTTTCAATCCTGAATGCATTTTTATTCATTTACAGGAATTGCATGGAGCATATCTCTATGCCTTTCAAAAAAATAATATAATATTAGCTTTTTCTGTGCATTGTGAATACTGTTCAATTCAAAATTTTGAATAAGAAATGCAGTTTTTTAATCCAATTGAATTCAATTAAATCCAAAAAAAGTATATGCTATTTAAAATACGCATTCGGATAGAAAAACATTTCAATCCATTTTAATCCATTCTCGTTTGCTGGATTTATATCCGAATTCAGTATTGAATAGAAATATTTCTTTTTCGATTGGGATGCGTATAAAAATACTGTTCTATCTAAAGAAAGAATTATAAATGTTTATGTTTATTACAAAAGTTTATTTGATTTATGCTCTCACATATCAATTCATTTCAATCCAGCTCATGGCTCTAAAGCATGAACTTGGATAAATTAATTAAAATGAATATTGAATTGCAATTTTTAATTCATTTCAATTCATTCTCATTTACTGAGTATAGTTAATATTAATATGTCCTCTTACAAAATGTCATTTATCCATGAGAAACTATTCCCTCCCAATTAGGGAACTCGCCTCCGAATCAGGGCCACTTTCTATTCGCGCACCATCAAGTTCGGTCTTTTTCTCTTCATTCCAATTCCACCGGTCCCACGTGAATTTACACACAACTTTCTATGCGAAACAAACGTCAACCTAAACCTATGTGTCTAGTTTTTTTGATGAAGTCCCGTAAGAGGGGGGCGCGAAACCTACTGCATTCATCCGTGCTTATATTTTACAATGCATCATTAAATATATGTATTTATACTACTTACAAAATGCATATCTGCCTTCTGGCTATAAATTATATTCTATTAAATATTTATGAAACTTGATAATAAGTTTTTAACGAATAAAGAGCAACGGCTAAAACCTTATCTAATGATCTTGATCTTAACATACATTATCAAGATCATTGGAGCTTGCCCAGGTTGCTCTCTCCCCTTTTTATAGTTTTAGCACATATTCATATATGTAGGTATACGTAAATATACAATGACTCATATGCAGGTTCGAATATTCTTATAATACTAATATGCTTATAAAAGATATAACAAAATTAAAATAAAGTCCAGAATTTTTAGTTCTTTTTTTAAGTCATCGTATCGACAGCACTAGAGTTCTCGTATTATCACATATTTCGTTATTCGTCGTCATGAAGATAAGCGTACAGGTTCGTCTTATTATTCGCTAGCTATCTGTTCCTCGGAAATTTCAACCAATATTCCTTAACCATTTCTGCGCCTTTCTCGGCTATCATAATTACTGGCGCGTTCGTATTTCCACTTACGATGTTTGGCATGATTGAAGCATCAATCACGCGCAATCCAGTTACACCATAGACTCTAAGCTGCGGATCGACGACAGCCTCGGGATCCCAGTAAGGACCCATTTTGCACGAGCCTACGGGATGATAGACGGTGGAACTATAGTACCTGATCATGCATTCCCAGTAAGAATCAGTATACATGGGTATATGTTCGCATCCTGGAAACTGTCGTGAGTTGAGCTCGCTTCCAAATCGCTTAAAGGCGTTGGTCCTGCTCAGAGCTACACTGATCTTCACTCCCTCTACTAATGTGGCGATGTCCTCCGCTTCCTTGAAGTAATTCGGATAAATGAGAGGATAATCGAACGGGTTTTTACTGCGCAACTTGATTACACCGCGACTTTTTGGTCGTAGCAACATAGGAAGCACACTCCATGTGTCCTTATTGTTGATCGGTCCGAAAACGGTGTCATAGAACTTCTTCGTTAGTCCATGGATTTTCCTCAGTTTCTTGCCAGCATCCGAATTCGTCGAGCCGGAAACGAAATGCAGCTCAACGTCGGGAAAGTCCAGCGAAGCGTTTGCATATTTGGTGTTGACAAAGGCGATGCCCTCAACACCTCCAAGCACCGTCAGAGGTCCAGTGCCCAGTACAGCGTATTGCATCAATGTCTGGATGTTCTGAATCCGTTTTTCCATTATAGAAATCTCTTGATTAACCATGAATGTTAGTCCACCCAAGCCAATATGATCCTGCAAATTGCTGCCTACCTAAAGACACGGGAATAAATCGTATAGATTAAATAAAATGAAGATTGCTCGAAAATTCAACTGATTTATAAAGTTATCTAATATATGACATATATAACTTTAAACGATAAAAATGTGGAGACTCCGAGAGAGAGAAAGACATTGAAAAATTTTGCATAAAAAAATTTAAGTACTAACCTTGCTGTCTTGAATCACGGGAATACCGAGCTCTCGCAAATGTTCCTTTGGCCCGATTCCTGATAGCAAAAGTAGCTGCGGTGAATTTATGGCCCCGCCAGATACAATCACTTCCTTCTTTGCGCGCACACGAAAAACCTTGTCGTTCCTGACGAATTCTACTCCGTAGGTATGCTTTGTTTTGGGGTGCACCAGCACTTTAGTAGCGTGCGCGTGCATTGCTATGTGCAGATTCTTCCTGAGTCTGGCTGGCCTAAGAAAAGCCTTTGCACTGGAGCAACGACTGCCACGTCTAACAGTGCCCTGAGCGATCATAAAGCCGGTATGAAATTCGCCATTAATATCGCGATTTTCATATCCCATTTCTTGACCAGCCTCGACGAAGGCCGCCACTAAGGGTGTGTGCCACGGTGCCTCCTGCACCGTCAAGTATCCGCCGCTCGCGTGATACGGTGTGTGAACCAAGTAAGGATTCTGATTATCCTCTGATTTCTTGAAGTAATGCAGGACATCACGCGAACCCCAGCCAGGATTACCTTGCTGCTCCCAAATGTCGTAATCTCGTTTGTTGCCTCTTAAATAGAGCATATAATTAAGCACGCTCGACCCTCCAAGAACCTTACCTCGAGGCCAATTGCAACGGCCGTTCTCCATTGCTACAAATATTTAATAACGTAAAAAAGAAATGTGACAGAGAGAAACCGAAACACTGTTTGAATATTTTAAACATAAAGAAAGGGTGATGGAGGAACAACGGAAAAATCATAATACCTAAGCAAACATCACCCTGTGGCTCAGTCTTGTATTGCCAATCCAGCTGACTCAGTTGAAGATATCCGGCGATAAGAGGTACGTCCGAGATCTCAGGTTCGTCACCGCCTGCTTCTAGCAACAATACATTCCAATCTTCAATTTCGGACAGTCGGCTGGCAATTACAGCTCCTGATGCAAAAAGAAAAAGAAGGAAATGATAGAAAAAAGTGTATTTGTCTTTGTATTACGCTCTTATAAAATATTGCGCTCGTGTTTCAAAGTAACGAGAGTTTCGAACACGTACACGTACCTGCACTACCACCGCCTATCACTATAAAGTGATACGAAGGTAATAACATTTCTGATGGCACGTCGATTGGTGATGCTTCATTATCCAGAACTTCATAATGAAAATAGGCAAGTGTTGCAGCAAGAATCGGAAAGAAGAAAAGTCCATTAGTTGATGCTGAATTCAAACTTCCTGCCAAAAAGCTTTCGATGCCCATTTTGTTTTCCCACGGTGCTTCTTAGTGAAGAACTAAAAGTTATAATCAAAGCTAGGAATTATATGCAAGTTAAAACAATAATATATGCACATATTATATGCAGAAGATTTGGTGAAAATATGCAAAAATATATTTATTATTATAAATGAATATATATATATTTATTAAATGAAAAGTACAGAAAATAATATAATAACATATAATAAAAATATAATAAAATAAACAAATTGATTAACTTTAATTAAAAAATATATAAAACAATATTAATTCAAAATGACATAATTTTAATGCAAAATTAGGTCTTAAATATTTAATTTCTCAAAGAATTGTAAATACTAATGACTATAATATGAGCAAATACGTAATTTTATAAAAAATATTCAAAAATGCTCAAAAAGATACATATATGCAAAATATGCAAAATAAAAAGATTTTTATAATTTGATTTTACGTAATCCGTGTAGATATGCAAGTCATTTTCATTAATATTAATAATATAAAATATACATTTTCATATCCCAGCTTTAGTTGTGGCACGTGCGAAAATTTGCAAATGTATTAATATTTCATTATGTAGTATTTATTTTCTTATACTACTGAACAAATCAAGAAATACGGTAAAGTAAGTGTATACTGTAAGCGTGAGATCAACATGATTACAGCACTTCATAAATTCTTTTTTTTTCGTGAAAATAAGAAAAAAAATGAGCTTGATATATTTATATTTCTGATTTAAAAAAAATGAAGATATTTTTTAGGCTCCCACGGGTGCTTTCTATATAAAGATTATACGTTTCGCGGGTTTTCTCCATGTCCAGATCCATTCTTAGAATGCCAACGTTTTGTAAACCTTGCAGTCCACTTCATCAGAGCGAGGAGCAGCCTGATACTACTGATAAAACTAAAAAATATTACCTGATACTAAAATCCGCAAAACGCATAATCTTTTATAAAAATGAAGATAAAAAAGTATATATTTAGTATATCTTTTCTTATATGTAATATGTGTGTCAAAATATACTAAATAAAAAACACATATACTTGCACACAATGAATAATGAAATTTCTCTGATTTCTGTAGAATTAAAAACATTAATAACAATTTTAAAGATTATTTTCAAAATAGAAAGATGGTAAATATTTATTATTTTATAAAATATAATAAGTATATTAAATAATATCATAACGATAAAATGATGTAACTCAGATTATAAAAATAAACTTACTAATTCGTAAATGTGACTTTAATTTGTACTCTCTCTCTCTCTCTCTCTCTCTCTCTCTCTCTCTCTCTCTCTCTCTCTCTCTCTCTCTAAAGAAGATGCTTTATCAAAAATATTTCTGATTGTTACGTAGTAGCATTACAACTTTTTCAAAGAATGTTTTTTCGTATAATGCGCGAATCATATAAATAATAGTGTTATTTATTCTTTTTTTTTTCGATTAAGACAATTGAGAACTTTTCTAGAAAACATTTAACCGAATCAAACCAACGTGATATATTGTTAAAATAAATTGGCAACATTACATTAAAAATTGAAGAGGAAGTCACGTTTGAGTAATCTGATAGTGCAAAATGAATATCAATTACTCATAAAATTTCAAATCTGCAAGTCATTTCAAGTGAATTTGTATGCATCTGCATTATTCATAATTATTTCGTGAATGTTCTTTAACTCGCTATTGTTAAACAATTTTATTTGTTTAACAGATTGTTGTGTAAGAAATCACAACAAGATACGTTTTGCACAAAGTGATGATAATGCATTCCTTCATTGATTTTTGATCATATTATGACGGCGATATTGACTAAACATATTAATGAAGCCTTTATGTCACGTGGAAAGGGTGTGAATAAAATATACATTTATTTTAAAAGTGTTTTTTTTTTCTGGAAATTGCTACAACACACTCTTGTAATGACTCTTATAATAAACTTTTTTTTTAATACGTATTTTTCTTTTGCCAACGTACTAGAAGTTTAATGAAATTAGAGAGAGAGAGAGAGAGAGAGAGAGAGAGAGAGAGAGAGAGAGAATTCAAAGACCGAATTATAAGTAAAGATGAGAAAATCACGGAAGCAATGTGAAGCATTGCTTGTATTAACACAAAACAAATGAATTAACACAAGCTAAACGCTTCGAAAAGGAAAGCTGTACTGGTTCAATTGCCTACTTCCTGAAAAACAACAGAGAACGTATAAAAGTTTCCAATATCTTGAAATATTTACACGTTTTAAAAAATTTTAATCCCACTAAACAAGAATAAATTGAAATGAACAGAAATGAATGCATTTCGACATTTCCGAATTCGCGCTTCTGATTTTTTAAATTCATTTGAATCCATGAACACATTTGAATTTAACATGATGAATAGCTCTATTCATTTGAGTTAAAAAAAATTTATGTTGTAAATAAGTTAGCCATAAATACATTCTAGTTCAAAATTATAAAAACACACACTTTTATTTAAATAAAAAAAGTTGTGATGGAAATATATATATATATATAAGTCCTAAACTTATATCCGATACAGTATTGAATAGGAATATTCCTATTTCGATCGAAATGAATAAAAATACTATTATATTTATAAAGAAAGAATTATAAATGTTATTGTAAAATTAAAAGAATATTTACAGGAAATTTATTTTCAAGTCGTTTTACTTGTTATCCATTTCATATACAAAAACGAATACCGTCGTCAGATATCACACAATTTACACATATTTCAATTCATTTCAATCCATTCTCGTTTTCTGGGATGAAATTTTTTCATAATTTAGCGAGATATCTTAATGTGAAAAACAGCACGTTTAATATATGTACTTATGAAAAGTATAAAATATTTATAACTTGTATTTTTATAATCGATTCTTATATTGAAGATTATTTTAAATACAATTTTAAGATGTCATCAACCAATCAGAAAACTATTAGCATCTAAAATATTACTTAAGAACCGATTTTACCATTTTCCAATTAATTTGATCGACCAATTATTCTTGGAACTGACCAATTGCATTTGTTTTTAAGTAGAATTCATCATAGTTGGTACTTAATCGATTAATCAAGTTAATCGGAATAAAACTGGCCCTAAGGCGATTTTGAAATAAGTATCGACTATGAATATCGTCCTTATAAATATAACAATCTAATAATTATTTTTTTTACCATCTCTACTTATTAATAATCTTTGTAAAAAATATGGAATCGTAACAATGGAAATATTGGAAGTTATAATAACTTTAATATTTTAAAACCGCATTTTGAACTTCTCATTGCTATAAACTTTAGAATTTTATCAGAGTACAAGCTATTTTTTTTCTAAAGAAGCTTAAGTTATATATAGATGATTTTAACGTACACATAGATACACACACACACACACACACACACACACACGCTATATTAAATAATCCCAATTTTTCAATCATCGAACTTCTATTATAATAAAAAAGAGAGATAGGAACAGAAATAGAAAGAGACTTGCCTTATAAATTGTCCGCCTACCTTCTTTCGAATCTTATTTAGATTTTACCAAAGTCAATCCGCTTGTGTGCGTTTTCGATATGTTTATAAATTTAACAACACGAAAGCAAATATGTATTGTTTTAGTACACTCTAAACATATTCAGCAACAACTTTTGACGAGCTGTGAAAAATATATAAAAATAATTCTTCCGTCGTATTGAAATATCGGAATAAATACGAGCAGGTATGGGATATCTGCTAATCAATCGATAAAGAGACGGAATATCCGAACAATATTACTCGACGAAGAGCAGAGTGATACTGATCATGACCTTGTTACAGCCCCAACTGTATATGAAAGTATTTCATTGAGAATATGTATCGGCTATGGTTTCAGCTTACGACAGTTCCGTAAACTATGCACTATCGTGCGGTGCATGGCGGTCATTGATTCTCTCTCTCTCTCTCTCTCTCTCTCTCTCTCTCTCTCTCTCTCTCTTCCCCCCTCCCTCTCTCCCTCTTTAATTCCTTCTTGTTCGTCTCATGCCGATCCTCCTCATCTCGATCCCGTTATCATTTTATCATTGTCGTTCTCTACTAGCCTTTGAAAATTGTGGCATCAGTCGAAAAACGTACATGGATGACGCATCGACTAACGAAATGCAAAAGTATAGTAAACGCGGATAAAAAATTTAAGAAAATAAATAACTTTTGTCGACGATTTTTTTCTTTGGGAAAATTAAAGAAACGCCATTTGTCTGACTTAATTGATTTTTTTTGGAGAGTCGATACATGTAAAGTTTTTAATTTTTTTCACTTTAAACAGTTTTCCAAAATTTTAGCAATTTGAAGCAACAATTAGTTTTATAATAATTAATTTGAAGTATTCTACTTTTATTACGGAAATATTAAAATATTATTATCGAAATTTATAGCGAATTATTGAATTGAAATTTAAATGGTATACAATGATAAAAATTAATTTTTATATTTACGATGACATATACAATGTAATATGACGACGAGAAAAAGCGTGACGGGTATTTCAAAATTGATGACGTGATGGTGTCTCAATCGTCTTAATGGATCAGAGCAATTCTATGATACCGATTTATGATAAAAAATTAAGGAAATCTGGGGCTAGCAGATTACAGGTAAACTGTCAATTCTGGCAGCTCTTATTAGCACAAATATGCATCACATTCATTAATGCACATTTAGATATCGCACGACGAACGATATCTAATGAGAGTTTTGCTTTCCATCGTCGTATAAGAAAAAGCAGAGCTTTCATTGGATATCGTTTGTCGTTCATCGCGTCCAATGTACAGCAGACATTAGTCTGATAGGAGCATAAGATTCAGCAAATTAACCAATCACAGTTTTCGAAATAGTGAGAGAGTCCCAATTGGACACTGAATGGCTGCTTTAAAATATTCTAATTGGTGCTCCACTAGAACATTACTAGACACCGGCTAATGTGGATGTGTCCAACTGAAATGTGGCATCTAGGATCTTCTTCAAAATGATCTTGTATCTTGAGAATTTTTGACTGTGATCTACTTGCTAGTTAAAGGCCATGACACATAAAATATGGAGAACAATTTGAAAAATTAAAAATTAAAAACTTTTTTTCAGTATTCCCCTGTTTAAAACTTTATAAATTATTCATATATATAGTTTTGTGTTATCTTTTGGTTTTTCTGGTGTGAGAAAGATTTTCACATCTCATATATTTTAAATTTATGTGAAAATTTCTAAAAAAATATCTAAATATCTTCAGATCACTTCGGGTTTTATAAATTTTCTTCGATATTATTCTTAGATTTCATAATTCGCATATGTAAAGAATTCCAGAACAGATATATATATATATATATATGTTCTGAGCATTTCTTGAAAAATGTTTTAATTCTTATTAAAAAAACTAATTTTTTTAAAAAGTTATTAATTTATACAAAAATTTTGAAAAATTATATGGAAAATCTTAATAAAAATTTTCATTAGATTTTGTTTCTAATTTGTGTTCTTCTATAGATACGACTACGTTGCAGGCAGTAAAAGAGAATAATAAAAATTCAGATATTAACTATATTACAAATCAGATTGATTAAATGTATGTAATATTAATATAAAATAAGGTAAAAAAAAATACTGAATTATACACATTTGATATTAAAATTTCAATGAGGTACATATGTACTAGTATTATGGATTTGTTTATATACAGATACATATAATACAATATAAAAAACTTTTTAGCATTTTTCATAAGAATAAAAGTGTACTTAGCACAATCACAGTACATTAAAAAAATTATTTTATTTTATTTATTTTTGCTACTGTCTTTATAGTATATTTAAGTACAAAAACAAAAGGTTGCAAAACATTTTCGAATTTGAGAAACATGTCACATATTTTTGCATATTATAAATCTCGAACTAAGAAAATAATTCAAAAATAGAACTGACTTTAAGGTTGTAAAATTGCATTAAACAAATTTTTTCCCATATAATTTTATAAGAATATATAATATATATCCCATAATTTAGAAGTATTCAACACAATTTGCAGAAACAATGTAAGCATGATTGAAAATTTATCAGCAATCTAATCAAATATAAACGAATTTAACATAAGAAAATGTAGTTAGTTATGTGAGTGGCCTCTTATAAGCCTTTAATTGATTACGATTATATATGGAATGAATGTGTTCAAACATGTATTTAAAAAAGTATAAAAGATTATCATACTGTCCATTGTATTTCTGCATTAGTTCTTCACTATTAATTTCAGAGTATGGATGTATGTAATCTGTATTCTTTATAATATCATTTACATCTAGATATCTTTTTATAATCTCTTCATAATCCTCATCCATTCCAATAGCACATGTGTGTAATTCCACTAGAAATTGATGAATTGATTCAATTGTTGCTAAATACCATCTGGGACTGTCCTTTTGATGACGCCAAAATTGAGAAATCCTTGATTTTAATACCACACAACGTAGCTCTGTGTCAATTATATAAAAACAGTAAGTTATTTAACAGTGACACAAAAGATTTGCATGTAATAATTATAAAAACTAAATTTTTTTCTTATTTACCTCTCAATCTTTGGTCTTTATATATTGATTTAGTCTGGTGCCATGTACTATCTATGAAAATAGCCTTTTTTATGGGCCATAAAAGATAAGTCTCTGTTCTTTCCCCTGAAGCATCTTTTCCTTCTTTTCTTATAAAAAGATCCTTAACACTTATATTCTTTGTACTATCTTTGCCAGGAAAAACTAAAACAGTCTAAAAGTAGCATCCATCGAGTTAAGAACCAATTAAGAATTGAAGGGCTTAAAAGTAGATTATCTTAAAAGTATATTATAGTTATTTTTCTTACTTCCTCTTTATTCGGTATTTCTGGAAAATCTGGATATGTATAGATTTTTACATCCGCCGGTGCAATTATCGCAGCATGGATAGCTGTGCTTTTGCCAGGTATTTCGCGAGGATGCTTAATGATGTCGATTTTAATTGGCAACTGAAAAAAGTAATGCAGAGTAATTATAAAACTGAATGATACAGAATACATTTTAACCTTTCTCTCAAGCAAAACAAGTCACGATAATGTCAAAATGAATAATATTAAAATGAATCATTAGATTCATGAGAAGTGATTTTTATTAATCATTTTAGAGCCTTTTTTATTTCATTCTGATATCATGATGATTCTGCTTGGGCTGTCAGTGCATAATTTTTTACTTTTTCATTACTGTGTTTCACAAGGCTCTTGTTAAAAATGTAAAAACGAAAATGAGATAAAATCTGTACAAAATTGTTGTTCAAAAAGGTATTTTTAAGGCATTATAACAAAAAAATATAAAAATTTTAACTGTTTAAAATTCAAAAATATCTACCCATATCATGACAGAAGGATTAAATTAACGTTAAATTATATAAAAATTCAGTTTTATCCATATATGTGGCACAATCAGTATATACCTTAACTCGTGGATAATATTTGCATGAAAGAACAGGATGATAACAGGTGTAACAGAAAAATTTCCGTGATTTTTGACATAAATCACACTTTCTTCTAGATTCGACCAAGTTTAGTTCCCTCGTATCATTAATTTTTAAGTAACAAAAAGGATTTCCATCGATTATCCTTTGTTTTTCCTCTAACTCCGACGAGTTGTCAGTAGAATATTTAACGGTGCTTTCCGCCATACTTATATATTTTTAACAGTCATTGAAATATTCAAAATATCAGTATTTATTTATAATAACAGGACCATAATTCCCGGTCACAGGTAAATAAACCTGATAACGTCACGGAACAAATATGTTTGTACATCAGCATGGCGAATCCTTATTAAACAACTTTCATGAACAGTAGCCTTTAGAGTAGTAAAGTGTAAAATATATAAAACTTTTGGAATATATGTACAGTAATGAGAATTGCAACAAAATTCATTAATTAAAATCTCTTATAAAGAATTTGCAATAATTAAAACATCTTTATATATTAGCCAGTATCTTAAATAATCTAAGTAAAATACTAATATATAATATGGCTTTCTGATTGATTTGTGACATCTCATACTTATTAAGACAGATTAAAACGGTCTTAAATATAACAATTGACTGTAATAGCTATAATTGACTAGAATTGATTGTATTTGACTATTATTTGACTATTATATTGTTGTTATTATTATTGTTATTGTTGTTACTGATTAGGATTGACTCTTATGAATATTAGCCATTGTCCTCTGAAAGTTAAAGATTGTCCTTTGCTTTCATAAGTATTGTGTGGATTGAAAAAGTAATTCCTCGCTTCTCGTTCCATTTTTTTCTTCCTCATTTATATCCCGTTAATCTAGGGATTAAAGAGGCCAGTTCTTTTTGAACTAAACTTTTGCACCAGTTCATCTTTCTTCCTGTTCTTTTCTTCTAGAGAGAAAAGAAAGAAAGATGAACTGGTGCAAAAATTCAGTCAAAAAGAAAGGCCTTATCCATTTGACTGTCTGTACTGAAAATCTATAGTGCACGTAACGTAAACTCGCATTTTCAGTGTTGGCAATAAATTTGGAACACAAAGAAGGAGAGAGAGAGAGAGAGAGAGAGAGAGAGAGAGAGAGAGCAAGCCTGTCAACATTTCCTTTCTCTTTCGGAGCAAGGAGTAGCTTGATGTTATTCGTAGCCACGTGCGGATACCATTAAGCCTGTATTGGATTATCGAGGTTCGTGAGTTGGCAGAATGCGAATTCAATCATCAAAACAAATTAAACCTTGAGGTTATCTGATTGGTCGAATTCTAATCCTAGATCTTCCATCAGTGTCCGTCAGTGTTGGTCAATCGTCGATTCGTCACTTCAATCCGACTTGTCCGACACGGGCTTTATTTTGAGATATACACATGACTACTTGAGGCAAACGTGCAGAGGGAACGTGAACTTCCCAAGTAACATCGCAGTACAAAGAGCCTAAAAAAATTTCAGAAGCATGTCCACGTAAATGTGAGTACCGCGGAAGTATCGTCGTGCGGCTGGTATGTAATTCTGGAAGCCCAAATCGTATTTTAACACGCATATCATCGTGTGACATCCCATTGTTCCCATGTCGTTCACCGAGTGTCAAATTTCATGCCTGTTGCGCGCTTTCACAACGCTTTCGTTTCTCCCGCGAGACGACGATGAGTTCGTCCGCGAGACTCGAAACGCGTGATCGTTAGGCGGAAAAGAGAGAAAAGAAACAGGAAATTGCAACAGGCTGTAAAGGAAGGAAAGAAAAAAAAGGATATAACGACGCAGGTTAAAGTCCAGTCGGTGCGATCTACGACGCATAGTATTTATTATGTCTTATGTAATAAGTCACATGTTTACATAGTCAGGAACCTTCAGTGGAAATTATATTTAAATTAACGGTGGGTGTTATAATTTTCACCAAACGAAACGCGAGGATTGATGTCACCAACTCATTCTCCACCTGGAGTGCTGTGAAAATGAGATTCATTTTAACAATTAATCTTGGATAATATATAATTCATTAATTCTTGCCAATATTTTTATTATCATTTTATTAAAGTGCCATTTATAAATATCGCCAGAATTATATCTTTGCTGTTTTCTCTCAAGCATATATTTATATTAAAAGAAACAAGTTGTACGTGTGTGAATCAAATTTACGTTGTAAGTTCATGATAAAAGACAATAGATTTGTTCCTTATTGCTGCACTGGACTGCATTACATTACAACTTTCCTTTTCGCTTTTATCAATTATCAAACATGTACCTTTTATTTCAAGCCCAAAGAATATATATTGTGTGGGTGGCATAAAAAAAGATACCTATTTATGGATGCGTTAGATAATAGATAACACAAGTCAACACAAACATTCTATCTTTCTTAACATTCAATGAGTGACAAAGCAGGACAATTCTTGTTTCATCAAATAGAAAGCATATGATATAATTTTTTGCTTCAATTTTATATTGAGATTTGCGAATATAAAATATTGCAACAGAAGCTCTTATCTTTGAAAACTTACCTTTTTTCTTACAAAACAACGAACATTTTGCAGATTCGCAGTCAGTCATATTTATTCTGAATCATGTCGCAATACGAAGATGTCATTTTGGAAGATAAAGAAAAAGAAGAAAATTTATCAGTAGATTTAGGAGGAATGCGACATCGTATTCCATGGAGCGAACGTGTATTGTTAAATAGTGAGATACCAGGTTTATACGAAGTTAAAGAATTATTAGAGGATGACGACGCAAGTTGTCTGGCAGAAGAGGAGGATGGGGTCGGGTGTCCATTACCATCGACACCGGAAGATGATCATCTTCTGGATTGTGAGGTATGTATATTGTTTCCTTTTGTCTTAAAATATTGTCTCAAAATTTATCTTAAAATTTGTACATGGAGAACGATTTTACTGAAATATCTACAAGTATTTATAAGTATTTAGCTAGGTATATTGTTGATGGAGGGTCAAATTTTCTTCATAATTATTTTGATAGTCCAATAAAATCACTTTTAGACTATATAAAAGTATGTAAATTTTTGAATATTTTCAGCAAAATCATTC
>NW_017304461.1:380131-381245 GCF_001594115.1 Trachymyrmex septentrionalis | reverse complement strand
ATTATATTATAGATGACCGAAGTATTAAAGGCAGGAGTATTGAGTGATGAAATCGATCTAGGTGCACTAGCACATAATGCAGCAGAGCAGGCCGAGGAATTTGTTCGAAAGGTAAAAGGATATCCAGATATTTATAATATCGTTGTATATGTAATGAAAATATCTTTTTGCCAAACAGAGATAATAGTAGACAGCTATAGACAGCTAACTTTAACATTAATAACGAATTAATCTTTATTAGAATGAATCTACATTATAATTTGACATTGTTAATCAGCAAATTATAAGTTTAAAGAAACTGGAAACTGTTATTTATAGGTATGGGAGGCATCATGGAAACAGTGTCACTTTAGGAATCTACCAAGATGGTTGCAAGATAATGATTTCTTGCATGCTGGTCACAGGCCGCCATTACCCTCATTTTATGCATGTTTCAAAAGCATTTTTCGAATTCATACAGAAACTGGCAATATCTGGACACATTTATTAGGTACACTGTTTTTTATTATTAGAGTAGTATTAAATAACACTAAATGTACTATCAATGTGCACTTTCTAAAAAAGACCGTATACACAGCATATTCTTTTAAGTATATTCTGTGAATTTTGGTTATCAATTTTGTTCATAAAAATATTTTATTCTTTACAGGCTGTGTTGCCTTTATTGGTATAGCTATATTTTTTCTAACGCAACCTCCTATAGAAATTCAATTGGAGGAAAAATTGGTATTTGGTACCTTCTTTGCCGGTGCTATAACTTGCCTAGGAATGTCATTTGCCTTTCATACAGTTCATTGCCACAGCGAATGTGTGGGAAAGCTGTTTTCAAAGTTAGATTATTGTGGAATAGCTATGCTTATTATGGGTAGTTTTGTACCATGGCTTTATTATGGATTTTATTGCGACTATCAACCTAAGCTAATTTATCTGTCTGTGGTGGTTGTTCTTGGTATAACCAGTATTGTAGTTTCATTGTGGGAGCGATTTGGTGAACCAAGCTATCGTCCACTTAGAGCTGGAGTTTTTATGGGTTTTGGACTTAGCGGGGTAAGTTGATTTTTTTTTAAATTATTTATTGTTTGATTTCAAAATTTATGTTTTAATTCTATATCTA
>NW_017304461.1:378523-380031 GCF_001594115.1 Trachymyrmex septentrionalis | reverse complement strand
ACTTAGAGCTGGAGTTTTTATGGGTTTTGGACTTAGCGGGGTAAGTTGTTTGATTTCAAAATTTATGTTTTAATTCTATATCTGTGTCCTATGTTTTAATTCCATGCTTTAATTATATATCTAATAATATTTTAACTCCATTGTTGTATGTTTAGGTAATACCAGCTGTACATTACGCTGTCGCCGAAGGTTGGTTCAAGGCGATTAGCCAAGCATCCCTTGGATGGTTAATATTAATGGGATGTTTGTACATATTAGGCGCGTTATTTTATGCTTTAAGGGTACCTGAACGTTTTTTCCCAGGAAAATTCGATATTTGGGTAAGCATTATTAAAATGATTGATTTATTGTGCTTCGAGTTCATATTATTTTAACGATATCGTACATTAAAATTTTAACATCTTAACTTTGTAGTTTCAGAGTCATCAAATCTTCCATGTATTAGTAATTGCAGCTGCTTTTGTTCATTACCATGGCATTACAGAAATGGCAATGCATAGAATGACAATAGGCGATTGCACAAATCCATCGCAGGTGTTGGCTTTTTAAATCTGCGGGCACACACTTTCATCTTGTTGATAACTTTCATATGTCATTAACCTAATAAAAAAAGACTACAAAGATTCCTAAATCTTACGCCAGCATATTTGTGCTGTTGAAAGATATGGTAAACGTAAAGTAGAATGGATATATTTAATTTTAGATTTATGTTAGAATATATTTTAGAATATGTTGCTTCTTTATTTAATTGAATTTATTTTATTTTAAAGCTAGTGTTATTTTTTGAAGATATTTTTATAACTGCAAGTTGTTTGATATTGTTGAATTTATTTCAACTTCCTTTAAAATCGATGTGATTTCGATATATATATTGATTGAGATATTTTTTTTGCAATTGAATAAATAAGACATTAGTAAAAGATGATGTGTACATGAGATTTCAGTACATGCTTAATCATGATGTGTGAAATAGAGTACTCAAGTTGAAGTTTTTTAAATTTCTTTGAATGCGAGATATAAAAGTTTACAAATTATTTAAAAAAATGCATTCTATCGAATTCGGATACTGTAAATGAAACGAAATTCCGACAGAAGTACACAATGTAAACTTAAATGGCCATATATTACTTATTTTCAGATCTTGAATTTAAAAAATTATATATAAATATTTATATTATCTTTTCCCTTATATAATTCTCTCTTCTTTTATTTACGTACGTATATTATAGTTATAATGAAATAAGTAATTTAGTTACAATTAATTATTATAGAAAAGATTAAAACTATTCATTATTTTTTGAATTACTAAACGTATATCTAAGCATTAATTGCATTTGAGGGCTTTCATAAAAAAAGATAAATATTTGTTTTCTCATATAAACTTGATATAATACGTGAGGCAATAGGCAACGAAAATGAAATGCGTATGTGACTAAGATTTAGGAAGCAGCCGTTGCTATGTGAACAATTTTCTAGGACATAAGTACTATAAAATCTATAATATGTAT
>NW_017304461.1:374409-378423 GCF_001594115.1 Trachymyrmex septentrionalis | reverse complement strand
ATATATCAAATATGTGATGTACCAATCTAATTTTTTCAAAAGCATTTCTTATTTTCCAATTTGTATACTATATATATTCAAAGTTCTTGATATATAGAATTCTGATAATATCTACATATATCAGATGTATTAAAAAAAAATTTTGTATATAAAAGAACTCTGAAAGGAAGGGAGAAAGGCGATGTTTAATCTTTGAATTAAACATGATTGACTTATATCTGAGATCTAATCATTTGTTTAAATATCATTACCTGTTATTCCTACTATATATATCCATCTGCTCCATACAAATGTTTTCTATTCCTTTTTGAATCGCCAAATCCATTTAATGTTCATTTTTAGTTCTAAGAATTAGGGAAAAATAAACTAAGAGTAAAGTTAAAATGCGCGAGGAGAAATACGCGGTCTCGTCACTAGATGGATGAAGCTTCTCGTAAGAAGAAAACGCTCAGAAATCATATACATGATGTATAAGAACTATACAAATTGGGACTTTTATCAGCTTTTTAAATTTCTCAAGTTTTTTATAGGGTCAAAATACTTGGAAGTTATACATATATGTAATAAATTCTGAAATATTCTAAGATTTCATTTCATAATTTCTCTAATGAAATCTGAAAAGGTATATACTTTCATTCACACATACACACATATGAAAAATTATAAGAAAAGATGCAGACTTTCTTATCATTTTCTGTGTTTCAATTCATATAAAAAATATGAGAATTTTTTCCAAGCAGTTTCGGAATATTATTTCGGGAAACGAGACTTCAAGCAAAACCATAGCGAGACCCGTTCACGCTTCTTCCTCCTCCGCGAAGGGGAACTTGCTCGAACTATGTTCGGAAACGTTACCCAGGTGTCCCCTTATCATCTTATCTTTGTTTAATATTGGGTGAACAATAAGGACAAAACGATACATAGAGACACTCGGTTTTCGAACGCAACCTCACGCTTTATACCCTTTCGCATATCTCGTCAAGCCGGTCGTATCGGGAGGGGATATAAAAATGAAGCGATATCGAGACATAGCGTACTCCAGCGCACTCTACGAACGAAAGAAAGAGAAAGAGCGGGTGTTGAATTTTTTTCTTTGCTTTAATTCTCCCTCTGCCGCGCACCACGTCGCACGATTCGCGACACACGACTACACGAGTCGACGTGATTGGCCACCCTCACCGGAGGATAGTCGTCTATCATCGACGAAGCTGACACATTCAGTTCACAGAAATCATTGGACGCACGAAGATATAAAGAGGACTGTCCTGGTGGTCCCATTCGAAGATCAACCGTCTTCCAACGTGGACCAGAAGTGATCAGAAGCAGTCGAGAGTCGAGAGCTTAATTATCGTCCAATTGTATCCAGATAAATCAACAACGAAACACTAATATGTGCGTACGTACGTTGATTGGTAACGAGACGAGCGAACCGATTGCGCCGATCATCGATTCGAAGCAATGCAGCAAGCTCCGTGCCAAGGAGAAGTACATCAAGCTCTACGAGGAGATGTTAGAGAAGGAGAAGCTCCAGCGTCAACGAGAGCAAGCGGAGAACGCGCTCTTCCTACCCGACCTAGCCGATGATGTCTTGGTTGCCAGCACTAATCACTACAGTCAGATACTGAAAAAGCTGTCTACATATTACGAGGTCATGCGCCGCTCCAAAATGTTTAAGTAAGTATAAAACGACCCTCCTCCATGGTTTTCAGCATAAAAACCGAGTTGAAGAAATGAAGAAATGATTTTTCTTATTATTAAGACTGTTTTTTCGTCAGATCTCTTAGACTCTTGTCTCATCTGTTGTGCTTCGCTTTCTTCTATCACAGGTTCTGCGACGATGAATCTAGGTGATATGGGGCCAGCTAGGCGTACGTGAGCTCTTCAGGTCGGTGCGAGGTCCTTGCGCCTGCGAGGATCTCGTGTATACGCAATTCGTGGGCGTAGTCTTATCTTGTAGGTCATTGCTAATTTTATAGACGAAAGTTTTTTTATTACAGAAAGTTTTTTTATTAACGAAAGTGTAGTTATTACGAACATCATGACTTTATCTGTCATTTCTAATTTCTTTAAATTCAGTTCTTCATTTTTAAATAAGAAATAAGTAATTTGTCATCTTTTAATTCATAAATTCTTTAAATTTAATTCTTTATTTTTAAGTGATAAATATTATAAATAGAGCTAAAAGATTAATTAATAACTTTAATCTTTTAATTTTATCACGATAAATAAATAAAAATAAAAATTTGTTTTTTATTAAATTCTTGATTTTAAATGACACAGAAAGACATGATGATGGTACATGATTTTATATACTACTTGAGTACACATCTGTTGCGCGTCACGAGACCTGTTTTCGGGAAGTTCCCATGGTAAAGCATCATTACTTACTATTAATGATCTTTACGTACAATTTGCAAGAATATGTGCAGTGTCTTCATATACGATATTCTTGCAAATTAAAGCAGAGTGAAATCGCTTCATATAGCCGTCTTCGTGTTCTCGTTACTTGTTACTCGAGACGCATATGGTGATATCAATGAATGCGGACAATATATAACACAAACATGTGCAAAAAAATAATATTCTTTATATATTTTTTCCTAGGTATGTATTCTCATAGATAACGTTCGCTTCAGTAGTTTTTCGAGAAATTTGCTATGTCGGGGTTATTACAATTGGGAATAAATTATCTCCATGATAGTTATAGCTCCAAATTTATTGGACAGAGTCATATCGATGCATCAACACTGTATAAAATTTCGATGACAAACATGTCTCGCTATCGAGGAGCAAAGGTTCGTCGCGATTCGGAGCAAAGTTAGAGCACGAAACGTGACTCCGATTGGCAATTTTTTTCACGACTATCTTTACATAGAAGGTCAAATCTCAAAAACTTCTAGATGATCTTAGAAATCTTAATCTAATGTCACATAAAAAAAACAAACACAACAGTTAAGGGGGTACGATTGATATTTTAAAATAAAAAATTATTTGATTATTATAGAAAATTACAGACAGTTCTAGATCACAGATTTTTGTCTTAGACTTAGATTTTTAGTACTATTTTTAATATTTTAGTTTATAAATACAATAAAAATAAGTAAATAAATAAACTAAAAAAATGTATTGTTTAATGAAAATAGAATGTTATAAACACAACTTCATATGTATATAGTTTGTTTAAAGTATAAATATTAAATATTAATATGTACTATTTATATAGATCGTATCTCCTTAATAAAAGACCAACCACAATTGAGTAAGGGAATAACGTAAGCAATAACAAATAAAAAATATTAATTTGCTTACAGTTTACGTTTTTCTATATACAACAAGAAATAAGATAATCACAAATACATGTATTTTATGTTTATTTTTCAGAAGCCGAAGTAAAAAGTTCTAGATATAAATTTAAAAATAATTTTATTGGGCCGTCAAAATAATTATGTAGGAGACTCAAACATGATAAACAATATATTGCAAAATGTTTTGACATTTTTGCAACCAATTTGAGCGTCCTACATAATTATTTTGATGGCCCAGTAAAATTATTTTTAAATTTATATCTAGTTAAATTTTTGAATACTTCAGCAAAACTATTTTTTCTATACTTCTAATAATACGTGTATGTACATTTTAATATGATAAGATTTAATTAATTCTAGTATTGCAATTAGGAGGCACGATAATAAACTTCTGATTAATCTAAGAGAGATATATGCAGTCACACGAGTATATTTTTTAATTTTATCGAAATAGATAGATCGCTAGAATAAAAAAAATCACTTATCGTTGACGCAATAAACATATACACACGCATCTTAGAGTGTTTTTAATCGGAATTGAATTTCTAACATTCATACAAACGCTATTTAATGGATGATGCAAGAGAGATCGATGACGTACAATAAATTTCAATAAAAAATTATTCACGTTTTCTCGGGAAATCTTATGTGCAGTTGCATCTCATATGTGTATTTTCTCATTTGCGTGACGTATCTATCTTAACTCGAT
>NW_017304461.1:359594-374309 GCF_001594115.1 Trachymyrmex septentrionalis | reverse complement strand
ATATAACGGTAAAGCGCGCAAAAAACTTTTTATCAATCGCGATCAAAGCATCCCATAATCGCCTTTGTATTTAATGGAACGAGACGTTTGGGGTTTAAAAAAAAAGATTAAATTATCCTTGACTCTTACTACGAAAACTTTATTATAATTATTTTAATTTTTTATGCACATTTGCATAAAAATAAAAATCTGGAATTAAAGAAATTTCTATTTATATTATTATAATTATTTTAATTTCTTGTATGCACATTTGCATACTGCACATAAAATACTAAAATCTGGAATTACATAAAGATATTTCTATTTTTATACATTACATGCTTTCGCTAAAGATCTTCAAATATTGCAAACAGCGTACTATTTTCAGAGTTTCCTAATATCTCGTAAGTGATTTTTCTCCAAGGTTCTCTTCGCATTTTCTAGATATTTTTAAAACAATCTGACAATGAGTTTTGAGCGCAACTTTAAAAAAATGAAAAAGTTTTACGATTCCCTCAATTTTTTTAACTTTAATAAAAAGATGAACATTGATAATGCTCCAATAACATCCCAGGCATATTTTTTCCGAATATCCAGTAATAGTAACCACTAATGGTAACATCAATGTTATAATTTCACACTCAACAAATAAATGTAATATGTAATATAACATATGTTCAGGGATGGGAAGTAAGTAACGATGTGAAATTATAACATTGATGTGTTGGTGTTTACTGTTCCTTATGTAACTGAGAGGGATTGCGTGATCGAGTAAGAATCCTTCTGTCGATCACCACATTGTCCCGGGCGTTAACACTAGGCGTCCATAATTAGTCAATTATTAAGTATGTGATTATATGTCTGCGGCGTGTCTCGTGCAAGAGCGCAATGACTGCGTCTGCCACGTCATATATTCTCTACGGAAAATGTAAAGACGTGCGAATAATGCAGCCTTGGAAAGGTCGTGCGTGTGAACAATGCATGGAATGAATTTTTTTCGCTTTTCCTCCGAGGTCTCTCATCGATCTTCTTTCTTTATCGCGTACCACATTCTCTTAGAATTTATTTATATTTCATAGGTATTTCTTTTATATCCCGCATTTTTAAAAGATAAAATTATACCTTTATAAATATAGCACCTTTAATGAGATGTTCTTTTTTTATTTTCACTAAAGTGCTTTATTTTATATCATTGCTATATATTGCAATTATATTTTATTACAAAGATGCGTATATATTTGGTGCAAGAACACAGGTACATGATTTCTATTATGTAATGATTGTTCCATGATTTAATGGTTGCAATGATTTAGTAGGAGATTAAATTTTTTGCTGAGTTTTATTTATCCTCGATGAACCAGGCTGCCCTGGCAAAAATTTTTCTTAGAATTTTTTAGAATTTCTGAATAAATAAACGTTCGTATTTTTTAGAACTCTTTAGAACTTGCATAATTTTATAACTTTTTTGAAAATTTCTCAGATTTTTTTGTACAATATTTATTACACAAATTGGAACATTTTTCAGAAATATATATCATCAAGAAAGTCTACATATTTTAGAATCTTTTATCTGAATTATTCTAAGATTTCTCATTACATTTCCGAAGAAAATTGATAAATTTTGCAGAAATGTTTATAAATATATAATATAAAAAATTCTCAAAAATCTTACGAAGTATGAGAATTTTTTCACCAAGGTTCTTTTATTTTAGAAATACGTATAATTTAGTGCTAGAATACAGTTATATGATTTCCACCGTGTAATGATCATCCAAATGCAATTCAGTAGCAGATTAAATTTCTTCCTGTGTTTCATCATATTAATCGTTACATCGTAAATTATCATTTTTTTCAATAATATACATAATGCGTGCACTTTTCGCACGCCAGGCGTCAGTAATTCTTGTTTGCACAGCATAATGGAAGATAATGGACTTCCTTTCGCACTCTCTGGAATTGCATACGTGCGCATTCTTGGGACTGGTAACACAACTCCAATAAAAAGATATAATTACAGACTCCGAGTGTGTCGGGCGGCCGCAGAAACTCGTTCGTGCTACAAAGGCGTGGGGAAATATCTTGTCGCGGACGTTCTTTATTAAAAGGCCCGATCCTTTGATCGATTATCCTAGCGTCTCGAAAATGCATCCTTGAAATCGTTTAATCATCTTTAATAATTACTTTCGCGAAATTAATACGATGACGGTATTTTGTATGTCAATCGGCCGATCAAAAAGAGATTATCTTATATTTATATATTACACATTATACATTTTCAAGAATATTATTATTATTATTAGATGCTATTATTATTATTATTAGATGCTATTATTATTATTATAATTAGATGTCGTGTATACATACGAATTACTCCGTTAAAACAAAATTGTGTTATAATTGTTTTCCATTTCTACACGAGTCTACTTAACGATCTGATATTATCAGTATACTAGTAATAACTGATAATTTGATAACACACTTTTGATAACACAATTGACAAAGTCTCAAGGATTTCTATTTATAGAAATTTCATTCTAAGCGAACAAACGAGTTTAGGAGGATTTCTATCGGGAGACTTGCTCAACAAGCGTTCTACTTGTCGCGTTGAACGTGCAGTTGGCTGTTCGCCAAGTTGTTCGACATCTTTTGCATCTCCAAAGAATCTGCAAATGAAGCTTGACTAAACGACTTTGTTCGTTTTGCAATGTTCCATTATGCCGCGCAGCCGGTTTGTCCATTAAGAGCACGTCACTGCATGATGGATACTTATCATCTTTCTTCTTTTTAAACTACAAACTATTCGTTTATTATATAATCTACCAGTTATTTTACTCCTATTCGATTATAATAAAGTTAATAAATGAATTATATAGTATTAATTCTTAATATAATTCATCAATTATATAATTCATTTATTAACTTTATTATAATAATATTAATTCTTTGAAACTGATGGTTGGGTTTAGTGCATTCACAATTATAAATTTTATTGTCGAACAGTCAAAGAATTCAAATTTCTAATGTGTCATCTGCAAATTTGAATTATTTTTATTAATTAATATTCGTTCCTTTTATACGAGTTGTGTCATTTTAATTCCTTGAAACTAATTGATGTCTTCTAAATAACATAAATTAAATAAGCTTTACAGATCCGACATCAAATATTGCAAATTTTTAGCATCAGATCTCCGAAAGATTAATAATTAATTTATTATTATTAATAATTTATTAATTTATTATTAATTAATAATTTATATAGCCTGACTTGAGTAGCCTGAGCGGAAAATTTTCAATGATTAGCAACATTTTACGTTTTCCTTTTTTTGCGTTTTTTTAATGTCTTTTTAATTTCTTCCATATTACATTAAAATTGATTTAACATACATGTTCATCTACACAGAAAAATCATATTCTTGGCAACTACAAAGTTAAAAGAGTTGTACCTTGAGATTAACGCGACAATGTTCAACAACGATAAAACAAATTGAGACTCCAGATACAAGTTCGTGTATAGAGATTTGCGCATATCACCGCGCGTCATTAATAAAATCAGAAAGGACTGATTTTGCTGGATCGGCCGCGAATCCAAGCGGCGGATCGTTCGTGCCTTCTCGCACGTTTCCCGGTGCCACTTGACAATGCCTGGCTCGGCCTGGTGCACCTACACGTGAATACACGCACACGCATAGGTGCGTCCGGCACGTCGAATTACGGTCGTGTATCCGGACCTACGACCCCCGACTCTCTCTTTTACCGATCCTCTGTCGCGGAACGGAAAGTTATTTTAAACTGGGAAGAGAGCTTCCGTCTTCCTCCTCATCAACGAAGTAAAAAATGGGAAAAATCAGAAAGTAGACAATAGAAGTTAAGAAAATAGAAGAAAGTTAATAAATGAGAGGAAAGGTAAATATGCAGTAAAAAATGGCGAATGCACATTTGTTTAAAATCAGAAAGGAAAGAGTGTAACGTATAATGTGTGTGTATATGGTTATAAAAAATATCTGAGATTTTTCTAATATGAGCTGCGAGAAGAGAAAGTAACAGAAAATAGAATTGCACAGAAAGAACGTTATGTTGAAGTATCCAGCCTAAAAATTTAGCCAGATACAGATCTGAAAATAATTTCGTTCGAATATCAAAATAATTATGTATAGAACATTCAAGCAATCAGCTTGCTACTCAGCTGACATCAATTAAAAGTAACATATATAACATCTGTATCTGTAACTGTCATGTGATACCATGTATTATATTCAGGGGTGGGTCGTGCTAAGTATAATAATTAAAAAGATAAAAGTTAAGTTAAAAAGTTAAAAAATTAATTAATTTTAACTTAACTTAGTTACATTTTAGACTCTTAACTTTTTAACTTAATTTAATTATTTTATCAGTAACTATTAACTTTTAATTTGAATTTTTTGAGATCAATCCTTAGATACAATGCGAGAGGCTAATGAGTATATAATTTAATTTTATATTGTATAATCGTTATTTGTGAAAAATAACCAGATTCTTTAATAAATAAGCTGTAAGAAAGGAAAAATACGAAAAGTTATGTAAAATAGTCAACTTTTCTTTTTTTTTCTGCTTGTTCGTTCGAACCAAATTTAACTTTTAACTTTTTAATTACTTTTTTTATTACTTAACTTTTAATTTAATTAATTTTATTATGGATTAACTTATATTTTAATTAAATTAAATTTTTAAAGTTATTGACTTTAATTTAATTTAGTTAAAAAAAAAAGTTAATTTACCTAACCCTGATTATATTACATTTATATTGTTGAGTGCGAAATTATATCATAGAAATATTTTTTTTTAGTTGCAATCGACTGAGTAGAATATAAAAATTTTGCGGCATTGCTCATTATGACTTGAGCTTTCTACATAATTATTTTGATGGTTTATCGAAATTATTTTCAAATTAATATCTATATTAAAAGTTTTAAATATGGCAGCAAAATTTTTCATGAAAGCTTTATAGAAGATTATAATATCTCATTATCGCCAATCAACTCCGTATCATCGAGACATCTGTACTGAAACATACATTTTGCATTACTGTGCGCTTATTAACATCGATGAAAAATCTAAGAAACAAAAAGATATATTTTTTATATGTGTTCAACGAGATTTGTCTTCCAATCCAACACATCCAGAACACACAAAAGGAACAATAAAAAATTAACTGACTTTATTTTGATCTTTAACATCAATAAGCAGTCAAATTTTGTAACCAAAAATCATCATTCTGCCTTTTATATCAGAATGATATCAAAATAAAATTATTTGGTTTTCTTTTGATTTGTGTTCCTATGGGTAAACGTGACGCAAAATGCTTGGTAAGCAAAAATTTTCGCTTCGTGCGCATCCGTTCGTGTCGAAATTTCAATTTGGTAATCTTGAGAAGACAGCTGTGAGAAATTCACGAATAAGCGCGAATTTCCGTTTTGATTGACCTCGTGATGATTAATCAACACTTCAAGGAAATTGGCGATTAATGCGATCACGCGCGTCGTATTGTCACAGATGGTTTTTATTGAGTCGATCGAGATTTAATTATCATTGGACTAAATTTCTCTCTCGGCAAGTACACCCCTCGTGATTTATTCGCAAACATGAAATTAGTCCAAGGATGAAACACGCTTTATATTTATTGGCGGCTCTTTTAATTGGTTAACGAAAGAGAAGTAATTTTTCTCGTGAACACATTTCTCTCATTTATCTCACGCAATATTGTTGCTATTGCGCAAATTATACGCCTCCAAAGATTATTTAGGTATATAATGACACGCAAACTTATTGAGACTACGACTTGCGTCTGAAATTTCGCAAATGCTCGACGTCAGTCGTTACAGAGAAAAAGACAATTATACAAGTTTTGTATGTAAAATTAATATACATAATTGAATAAACTTTATAGTTATTGCAATTATAAAATAGTTTATTCAATTATATATATATATATATATACACATATGTGCATTAATTGTACATATAAAATTTGTGTAATCGCCATCACTACATTGAAAGAAAAGATTGGCTGCTGTTGGAAATTAGATGATAAAATATGATATAGTATTTTTAATTGATTGCAGCAGCCAATTTTTTGTTGCAGCAGCCAATCTTTTTAATGTATGTCTTTTTCTCTGCAACGATTAACGGTGAGTACTTGCGAAATTTTAGACATAAATCACCTTTATAATTATTACCACCATATTTTTCTCTAAGTGTGGACTGCGCGAATAAAAAAAACGCGATGCAAGTTTCGCGATGTTGAGAACACAATTGTTTGTTACACGATTGATGAACAAACAGAGATGATTAAATCTGATTAAGTCTGATTAAGTCTTATGATTAAGTTGTCATAAACGATAATTTCATGCTGAACTGTCATGCTAAACTGCATTTAGTTATACATGGATCAAGTAAGTCATGTATTAATTTTTGTAACTAGCAATTATTTTACAAAATAAAAGTTACATAGAAAACTGAATGGAATTATCTTAAATATAGTTTTCGTTTTCTATAAAACGTAAATTTAAAATACAATACGTATTTCGCTTTTTAGGAAACACAAAGAAATTATTGGAAACATACGTTTATGATTGCAAAAAGCAGGACATCGTCTCGACCAGTGTCGTTTTTCATAAATTATATGCAAGACACTTCGGAGAATTTCGAGAAAGGATCACGTACGCGCGTGCACATACGTATGCATATATGTACGTAAAGGAATTATTCGTTTTTTATCATTTTTAATGTATGCCACAGGCAACATGCGAATCTCAGCAGGAAGCGTCAGATGAAATTTAATAACGAGTTTACCAGCTTCCCAAGTTGCCTTTTTAACATTCGGATCATATAAATCGTGGAATATAAATGATGTTAATTACATATTCTGCTCGTGTGATACTTGCTCATGTAATCTTAAAATAGTTCTTTATATCTTTATTTTTTATATCTTGTGTGTCGCACCAAACCGATAACAATCCTGGTAAAATAAATTCTTATATCATCTCATAATATTTTGAAGAAATTGTCATATTTGAAATTTATGAAAATTTCTTAAAAAAATGTCTTAAACTTTTTCAAGTTTTAAGTCTTGAAACATTTCAGAATTCACATATATATATAAGAGTTCTAAAAAAAGATCAATTTTCTTAGCATTTTTTAAAAGTTGTAGTTCGTATAAAAAAATCTAAGATATTTTCTAAAAAGTTATAAGTTATACAACAATTCTGATAATTACATAAGAATTCTGAAAAATTATATGAAGAATTTTAAGAAAAATATTCACCAGAAAATCGATATAATAATTAAAGTAAAAGATATACTCGTATATATGATGTAGTATTTTACATATGAGTTCTTCAGTTCGTTTTAGAACGAGATACAGATGAATCTATATAGACGTTGATCACGATTGCTTATATTAGCAATGAAGGCGCGGAACATTCCTAAGCGCCTTCAATCTCGACGATTTTATTTGACTTTGACGTCATATGCATAAATCAACGCTAAGTGATGCGCGCTACCAGATTATCTAACATAGTTGCACGTAACGAAAATTGTCCCGGTCGTTGTACCGCACGTATCTCACAAAAATTGTCTTAGGTTTATCAGCGATAACAATGAACGAGAAGAGATCTGACATCATTAAATCTAAATTGTGTATATAGTGATAGAAATTTTTACAGTTTTTATGTATTTCATTTTTTCAATTTCTTAATTTATTTTTTATTACAATTTATATTAATCGACCGTAAATATTCTTCATTATTTGTTGCAAAACTATCTTTAGTATCTACTTTCTTTAATTTTGATGTTTAATAAATTAGTTTTTATTTCTTGAGCTAACGATTTACTTTTTACTTCTATCACTTTTATTATAATTTTCTTCAATTGACTTATTCATAAAACTGTTTCAAAATCAGGAGATCAAGAATCTGTGATTGAATCTGTAATTGTCATTTTGCAGGATCCTCTTTTACACGACACAGCCCGCACATGTAATCATGATCGCCGCAGTCTTATTCGTTACATCGGTTCTTTTCCCAATCAAAGAACGAGTACAAAGCTCTAATCATTCTTACTCAAGAATGATGTCCTTTATTTATCTCACATCCTTCGTTATACACTTTGGTGCTCAAATTTGGATGACTTTTGTATCCGGTACGTATATAATTAAAAAAATATATTGAATATAGTTTTAATAAAACGATATATAAAAGGAAGTCTCGTGATCTATTTTTATAATTGATTTAAATTGACTTTCTCTGAAATAATAGTTGTACCATTTATTCGCAGGTCTGTCTTTATACTTTGCACTGCCACGACATGCATTCGGTGAAGTGCAGCGCGTTCTATTTCCAAGATACTTTACGATTAACGCGTGTTTAAGTCTTATCACGCTCCTCATATTTGTTAAGCATCATCCTACACATACATGGGACTCTGAAATTGCCGTTCAGGTATATAAATAATGCCTTAAAATATTTAAAAGATAAGATACTTTAATTTAATTAGATATAATTTAATTTTTTCTGAAACGCGTAAATAATTCGTTTTATCTTAAATAAAAATTAATTAAATTAATAAATTTAATAAATTCTCAGAAAAGGTAAAAGTGAAATTTGTGTTACGTGCAGGTTGGCGCAATGTCCGGAGCCTTTTTCCTAGAATTACTGATACGCCTCTACCTGACACCTCCGCTTCTCCAGCTGATCGTGCAGAAGAATAACTTCGAACGCGCTGCGGGCGTTGGTAATGAGATAGGCCGTCACAATCCTGGACCGCTCAAAAACTGTACGCATTACATGAAGATCCATCGAGCGTTTCGTCGAGTACATGTATGCATAGCTATGGGAAACATGCTCACTATGGCATGCACGGTACTTCATCTCTATTATATAGCGAGCAAGTTATGCGCTTTGTAAGAATAATTCCAATCAAAAAATTTATATATATGCATTTTTTTCGTGAGCTCAAAAAAGTTCTCGAAAAGAATATAGAATCTAGAAAATAATTTTGAGAAAAGCGTTGGTAGTAAGTACGTTAGTACGTGTCTCGTATGATAACGAAAGTTTAAATGCATCGGAATATTCAAAACCTGGTGCAAGATGTGATTTTTCCTGCCATTAAAATTAATTGCAAAAGACTGTATAACGAGTCTTTCAGTGCAGCTGCCTTGAATTTTAAACCTCGAATATATCGAGGTATATTGGTGTACCTTGTACTCAGTAATCTGAACTTACTCTATGTTAAAATAGAGCAAGTATTCAGAAGGCTATAATAGGTTTTATTTGCATAATGTAAGTCACGCCGACTTATCCTCAGAACGCTAGCCAATTCAGAAGAGAATCAAGCTGAAGCGAAGGTAAAAGACCAGTTTTAATACTTCTCATAAATATGATCTGCTTACAATTCGTAGTGCTGTATAAATTATTGCTGAAAGTAGTGCGAAGCGCGTGCATGTAATTTGCGAGAATGTCTAGAGATTGAGTGGACATAATTTATTCATCAGCACGAAGCGATCGAAGCTTTTATGTAAATAATATATATCTCATATGAAACTATATCGATTCATTTGTATCTGTGTATGACTTGAAATAGATATAAAATATTTTTATACATGTAATTTATATAAGCTTTTATATAAGCTTTAAGGCATGAATTCTTGCCAAAGCATATTTCTTTTATTATATCGGCGTGAGAATAATAATTAAATTCTTGCACTAAAAATGTATTAATAACTAGATCAAAGTATCTTATTTGCGATAGATAGTCGTGACTTGCTGCTTAATAACACTTCAAATTTTTTTGAAAAAAGAATATCGAATTGTTACGCGATTTTAAAATAATTATTACATTGGACGCAATAAAAATATATTTACTCTGTATCAGAGTCAATGATATTTATTGAAATTGCACACTAAAAAAATCGTATAGATATAAATGTAGTAGTGACATGAACTGAAGGAATAAATCACTTTATATCGAGTGAATTATAGGCTCATACATATACGGAGCTCATTACTGTAAATAACTGCATTCTATTCATTTAACATTTGTAAATTATGATATCTCATATAACAATATATGAGTATATAACCTTTTTTTATAATTTTTAGTCTATTAATTATTGATATACCTTCCCATAAATATCAACTCTAATCGAATATTTATGTAATACATCTTAAATTGCCAATGAATATTATATGATATAAATTAAATTGGAAGTTTAATATTCCTATCAATGACAATATAATCGTCGAGTATGCAGTATATTCGCACGATGTCATTATGATATAATAACTTCACATATAAAAAATTTACATCTATATAAAAATCTGTACATTACATACTAATAATTGCAATCACACGATCACATTCTATGAATTAATTAACGCTACAATCTAATGACCCAATCTGATTGTTCTAATAATCATTTTTTCTTGCATATATCTAACTATATGTAACTTAAGAGTGACATTTAAAATGACTGATGCATAATTAATTACATATAATGATTTAAGTATCAATAACTGAGAAACCTTAATACTGAGCAATTTCCAACAAGAGACACCGTGAATCTTTTCATTCTTGTTTAACAAATAACAAAGCCGAAATGATTCACTATGTTACATTGTGTCATCTATGTCTTTTGTTGAAAGAAAAATGTTCACTATTATGTTTATAATATTTCTATAAACATATGTACAATTGTGAAACGCATTAAATAAAATGTTTTATAGTTATTGTTTCTAAAACAAGCTATATATGTCTATTATATTAATAATAAAAAAGACATTCTAATAGCAACATTCTCTCGAATATCTCGAGATGAAATAAATGCGTTTCAGTAAAGAAGACAATTATACTCGAAGAATCTCTGCCGCTTTATTGTAACAAATGGCTATCCAATCGGGTTGCGTGGCACCCCATTGAATTTGATTGACCTCGCCTTCTGCGGCGGTATAAGCGAGTATAGGATCCTCTATTGCTCTTGGCATTTGCTGTATATCCCAGATTAAAGCCTGATGATCATCACCGGCTGTGCAAATGTGACAAGATGAATGCGGGGCCCAGGCTATTCCGTTAACACTGGCCCTGTAAAATTAAAAGGAAAGAAATTAGTCAAAAAAATTTCTTAATCTTCCAAAGTTGATGACATGATCAAAATAGACCAGAATTTACTGGACCCATTTAATTATAGTCTTCCTATATAATACAGATTTTTATGAGTAAAAATAATTCAGCGAACTGATGTTAAGATAAAAAATACATTATATTCAAATTTACTACTATTATGTAGTTCTCTTAATTCTTGTATCTATTACTGTAGTAATTGCTATTTTATATAAAAATGTTAAATAATTTAATTTTCTTTTTTTTGTCACATCTGCAAATTTGAATTATTTTTATAAAAATAAACACTTAGCTTATTCTTTCTATTATACGAGTTATGTTATTTAAGTGCTTTGAAATTAATTAGTGTCTTTTAATCAACATAAATTAAATGGGTTTCGCAGAGTCAGTATGAGTAACTGTGTTAGATTTTGACGTTAGCTTCGGAAAAAAGAAATTCAATATTACAAATATTTCTAGCATTATAATATTAACTTGTATATTATATTGTATATATAAATAATAATATTAAATCATTTTATATTGACCTGTGATTATTCAATCTTGCGACTGGCGTGCACGGTACTCGAACATCTAGAATGATGACTTCGCAAGCGTCCATCGCTACAGTAGCGAGATAATTAGGATCCTGCTTGTTCCACGCTAATCGCAACAACGGAGTGTGCTGCGGATCCTCATAGATAATTGTCGAATGCTCCAAGTGTCGTAGATCAAACATCCTCACGGATCCATCAGCACCGACAGAGGCGAACATGTCGCGGCCACCTCCGGCACGACTGAACGCGATATCATATACTTCCTTGTCGTGTGCAATCAATTGCGTTTTCACATGACCGGTGACCGCTGACAAGTTTGAGACTCGACCCATAGGCTGCCCTGTCTCCAGTCCCCAAATTGTACAAGTGGTATCGATGCTGGAAGTTCCGATTAGATTGGGATCCACTTCGTTCCAGTCGAAAGATGTAAGCGGTGCACAGAAATCTGAGTTCTTATTATTATTCAGGACACACTCCAAACGAGTCTCAGGTTCTGCAGCACGCCATACTCTCAGATAATCACCGGATGTGGCAAGAAGATCAGGAAGTTGACCTGGTAAGAATTTTATTTATTAAGTAGTGCAGCACAGCATAGCTACTTTATAATCTCACTACTTTATAATTAAATCACTTTGAAATTTTAGTGTTAGTCTGACCATCTGACTGTTCATCTGCAAAATTTCTCAGAAACGACTTAACTTTTTCGAATTCTGTTTATAGATATGCAATAGATATCTAAGGACCTTAATCTATCAAGCAAAATATAAAATCAGTTGCTTACAAGGAGATAAGAAGATTAAAGGTCGAGATCAATGAAATTCTTCTATTAGTTATAGATTTTTTGCTGCACAGTTATATTTTTAGTTACATCCATTGCAAAGAATTTATTTGATTATTGACATAAAAATCGCAAGAAAATTGAATGTATATATAATAAGTACCTTTGCTGTCAGGGATCCACATAATTTTTGTAGTAGGATAAGGATGGTCAAATGTACTTTTAGCACTGAATTCAGATGTTTCTTCATCTAGTGAAACAATTTGTACTTTGTTATTGTACTCCTCTACAAAGCTTCCCAGTGCTAGACGAAATCTCTTGTCAGGCCTTACCGACCAGTTCATACTGTACAATGGCCATGGCGCCTCGTACTTGTAGATTTCTTTTCGTTTTGGTGGTATGGTATGCATAGCCATGATGCCCTGATATTCCTGCTTCTGTTGGACCAAATATCATTTGACATTAATTTAACAGAAATATTTCGATAAAAAAGAAAACTTCTTTTATAGGAATTCTTTTATAGGAAGAAAAATATAAAATGTATCAGTAATACAAATTCAATTTGCTTATTCTTAAGAGATAGAAAAAAAATAACAGCAAAGCCAATTGACAAGCATAAGGATAAAAAATATAATTTATATGTAAATTTATTAATGCAAATTAAAATGTTAATACAATTGATGAAAAAATTTATCTACTAACCTGATAATTGTATATTACACGAAATTGATCACCACGAATAATCTGACTGCCAAGAAATTAAATCTTTATGACCATCATATCGCTGGGAAAAATAAGATCAAACATAAAGAATCCACATATACGTCGCGTCTACAATAAAAACCACAGAAGGTCGAATGAAGAAAGTTGTTCGATAAACGCCGTAGCTAATATTCTGAAAATAAAATGACGTCCTTTCAGATATCAACTGCAAGCGACTGTTGAAATCATTTAAATTCTTTCTCGAATTAATTGCAGTTTCCTCTATTTATGAAAAAATGTACCGAATCTCATAAATAATATAATGTTTTACAGTTTCATAAACAATACGACCTACGACACTGTCACTATTGGTCACTATGCCCAATGTGGCCAACTGTGGCAGTGTGCATTCCACAGAATACATCATGGTGGAAGCAGAGAGAACTTAAAAGGAGCTATGCCGGCTTTTTTTCCCTATTGAACTGACCCATTTACTTTCGATGATACGATATTTCATCGATAGTATCAGAAAATCTATGTAGTCATGTAATTCCCAAGCTGAAAATGGATGTACTAGCAGTAAGTAATGTATGGACGATTTCGACAGTAACAGGAGAAAAGCCGGCATGTGTGGAACTTCTCTCTCTTAGGTTTCTCTCTGATAGAGATGGGTGCTTTCCATTTAATATTTTAATGACACAAGTCGACACAAGAAGTCGTTCCATCCTTGACATTCAGAGAGTGACGAAGATAGAACGATACTTGCGTCGTCAAATGGAAAGCACCCATAATCGATTATTCTTCTCATATTCGATTGTGATCAATTTCTTAAGAAGACTTAAGGTATGTACGGACTTTACGGATGTATATCAATTACCCACATCACTGATGGGATAATTTCAAATAATGTAATCTCATTGGTGAAATAATGAAAAATTACTAGGAATAGACCAATGTGGTGTGTGCAATTGAACTGCAATGAGGCTGCACACTTAGTAATTTTTAATAATTTTCAGCATAATTGAATTTAACGTATTACAACTGTATATTATTAGGAATATACATTATATGCGCTTCTCAGAGAAGCCAGAAAAGAAGTTGGAGATTTAAAGCAACCAATTTACGTGAATTCACGCGAACTGGAATTGCTGGAAATGGCTGGAAACACCACGCTGGTGGTGGAATCCAATTGTCTAAAAAAAGGATCGATATTTCGCCGTCTCTATATTCGTTTCTCTCTCTCTATTTTCCTCCCTCATTGCCATCATTAATGACAAAACTCATTTCGAGCGCGAAAATAGACAGAATTGGAGGGAACGCCTAAAACACAACTCAAAAACGTATCTGAGAACGTACGGATTGAATCTACGTTAAAATGACGTGTTGTGCGTTATCGCGCGTGTCGTCATATGAATTTAAGGTGCGATTTTCTCAATCCGTTTAATATTTCTGACAGGAGGAATCGAAGGGTAACTACTTCGATATAATCGAGAAAATAACCGAGACTGAGTAAATAAGGGAAACAAATTCTTTCATGTACTCGTGAATAAGCACGGGTATAAGTATATA